>NW_024081317.1:850694-1038284 GCF_003009895.1 Hyaena hyaena
TTCCCTCTCTCTTCCTCTTCTGGGATTCCTGTGATACGGATATTGTTGCGTTTGACCATATCGCTGAGCTCTCGAATTCGTCTTTCCTGTTCCTGGATCAGTTTGTCTCTTTTTTTGTCAGCTTCTTGTTTTTCTATAATGGTGTCTTCTAAATCACTTATTCTCCTTTCTGCCTCTTCAATCCGTGCATTGGAGGACTCTAATTTTATTATGTATCTCATTTATTGCATTTTTTAATTCTTCATGCCTATTTTTATTTTCCATTCTGTCTGTAGCCATAGTTTCTTTGATGTCCCCTATGTTTTTTTCAAGCCCAGCTATTAATTTTACCATTATTATTCTAAAATCTTGTTCAGTGATGCTGCTGATATATGTTTTGAGCAGTTCATTAGCTGTCATTTCTTCTTGGAGTTTCTTTGGAGGAGAGCTCTTTCGTTTTGTCATTTTAGTTAGCTTTCCGGCTCTTGTTGATTTTAAAGACCTGTTATGCTCCCTGTATCTATGAGCGCTGCTATATCCAAGAAGACTCTTTGACTGTCCAGGGCCTATCCTTTCAGAGAGTGTTTTCTGAATGGTATCTCTTGGTCTCTCTTGTTGGGACCTTGGTTATTTTATTTTCATATTCGTAGTGATATTTGGGACTCTCCACCGTATGTACTCTAGCTTGTTTCTTGAGGTAGCCCTGGAAAAGAAAACAGACAGACAAACACACAGGGAGCAGGAGAACACAAATGCACAGGCTAATTCAACTAGCATGCAAAGCGAGAGGGAAAACAAAAAAGTTAAGAGAAAAGATGGAGGAGGGAGGGCGAATAATAGGGAGTATAAAATACATAAAAGTGTCAAAAAGGGGAAAAGAAAAAGAAAAAAGAAGAAAACCGATGGACAACGAACAGTTTAAAGCATATACCTGGATTTCCCAGCTACAGTTAAATAGCCGTGTGTATGCAGTGCTGGTTGAAGAGCATAGAGAAAGAGAGAGAAGGCAGGGTGGGATGAGGCAAAATTGGAAATAGAATGTACAGGCAGAAGGGATAAGAAGCTTTTTTCAAAGAGGTAAAGGGTAGAATATGGTTGGATAGGTGAGAGAAGTGTGCTGGCATTATCCAGAGAAACTATATAGTCTAATTATTCCTGAGAGAAAGAGATGAAAATGTCGGTAGGTGTAGAATTTACATTTACAGAATGGACTCGTTGTGATTGTTTAAGCAAGCTGGCGACCAGAGTTAATCAGGTCAGTTTCCTGCGAAAAAAGAGAGAAAAGAGAAAAAGAAGAAAAAAAGAAAGAGAAAAAAAATGGAAAAAAAAAAGGGGGGAAAAAAAGCGAGGAGGGCAGCTTTCAGGCAGGGATGGGCGTGGTGTGATCCAGTGCCTCAGGTGGGAGCTCTGCCTCAGCGGTTGTGGGGAGGAGAGTGACGGTGCTCCAGTCCCTTCTTGAACCAAGCACTGCACCTCGCTTTTTTGGGCGTGTAAACTCCCCGTACCGGGGGCGCAGCCAAAGTTGGTTGTGCTCTTCAACACAGGCCATTTCCAATCTCCAAATCCCCGTCCGTGTGCCCCGCTGAAGTTGCCTTAGACACAGCTTCCCAGGCAGCCCCCTCAGGCAATTCCAGGCCCCCTGCCGAGCTCTGGGGGTGGAGTCAGAATCGCTGCTTACTTCTCTGGGTCAGGCTGGTGGCAGGGGCGGGGGCTTGCCTGCCGGGTGCTCTGAGCCCTAGCCCGCTGGAGTGAGGAAAACCAGGTCCCTCTATGGCTCGTCACCCGAAACACGAACTCACAGGCTAATTTCCCAGTTTTTAGTTTTTGCCTTCCCTCTCGAGTCCCAGCCAGCCAGGGGCGCGGATGCCTGGTGTCTGCGCGGCTCTTTCAGGGGCCCCAGCCGCCCGGGAGCTACAATGGCGGCAGGCGCGCCACCACTCTTAAGTCCAGCCGCCAGGAGCAGCACAAAGAAGCAGTTTGCGTGCTCAGCCACCCCCGGGACCAGTTGGCGTGAGGGGATCTGGTGTGCAGGTATTTGGCAAGTACTGTCTTTCTATGCACCGAGCGGAGGTTTTCCCCCCCCCGAGCGGAGGTTTTTCTGTTTCAGACTCTCTCCTTTTCCCCTCTCACTCCCCGTAGAGGTAGAGGGGGATCGTCTCCCACCCTGGAGTCTCCGATCCCGGCCCGATTTTATCTTCCCCGGTTTGCACTCACGTTAGAAGGCTCTCTCAGTGGATTCTGCGTCCTTTTTCTCCCAATCTCTCAGGTTTTGTAAGGTTTCCAATGGCTTCAGATCTTTTCTGTGTGATGTATGGGCGCAAGTGCAAGTACGGAGCTCCTTACTTCTTCGCCATCTTGCCCCCTCTCTCCTATGTCCTCATGGTTTTGGAGCCTGCTTGGGATTCTGTCTTTCCTTCTCTCTGCCTCTCCCTGCTTGTTCTCTCTCAAAATAAATTTAAAAACTTAAGAAAAAATTTAGAATTTCTGGTCTTGAGGAGCTTTTAGAAGGGGATTTTGAGACCTCTTATGCATTAAGCCAGTGTAGATTAAATTATTTCATGGTATTATCTTATTTACTCCTAATAACAACTCTATACATTAGATATCATTGTTTCCATTTTATAAATGAGGCACCAGGTGTTGAAGAAGTTAGTGACTTACCCAACACAGCATCATTCTTTTTTTTTTTTTTTTTTTTATTTCTAGGAGAGAGAGAGAGAGAGACAGTGTGAGCAGGGGAGGGTCAGAGAGAGAGGGAGACACACACTCCAAAATAGGCTCCAGGCTCTGAGCTGGCAGTCAGCACATAGCCCGATGCGGGGCTCGAACCCACGAACCGCGAGATCATGACCTAAGCGAAAGTTGGACGCTTAACCGACTAAGCCACCCAGGCATCCCCACAACATCGTTCTTAATCAACAAACACAGGTTTAAAATCTGAATCCAAACCCCAAAGCCACAGTATCTCCTCTAGCACTAGCCTAATAATTGTGATTTATGTGCTTAATAAAAAAATCAAATCTATGTACAAAAACACTCTGTTAAATAATCACATAATTTAAGCATTAAGTCCTTAACATTTGGTCTGAATCATCCTTCTGCTTTTTCACAACCATTAACAGAGCACTGAGGCTAGAGCAGAGTGATGGGGACCCACAGAGAGAGGCGTGCGTGCTTTTCAGAATGCTTGTGTGCTGTCTTGTGTGCTTAGAAAAGAAATAACAAACTGTTAATAAGTAGATAGACTAATTCACTAAATAATTCATATCGATTATCACTGATTTATTCTAAGTAGAAGGATTCACACTGAACCTGTTATTCCAAAATGTTATACTTGTAAGAGAATGACTTGGAGCACAGCTCTCTGATCTAATAGTTCTCCAAACATATGCATGGTGATTCTTAGTCAACATTGATTTGGCACTTCACTACCCTGTGAGTTTTATCTGGATAATTGCCAGCCTACTACTTTTTTTTAAACTGACTTTAAATCAAATCATCACATACATGGTGAGTTATACCAGAAAACTAATTAAGACTGAATGTTATTAATTTACTAAGAAAGGCCATGTGTCAGGAGCATCTTTCTGAGAACAGGAAAACTCATAAGAAATTTCATTTGTAATTTCATATTGTTTTCCCATTTCCTGATAGAAAACTGTGTTTACAAGAGCCAGGAACCAATAGTATGATTAAGAGGAGACTCTTAAGAGGCACCTAGGTGGCTCATTCAGTTAAGTGGCTGACTTTGACTCAGGTCATGATCTTACAGTCCATGGGTTTGAAGCCCATGTCAGGCTCTGTGCTGACAGCTCAGAGCCTGGAGCCTGCTTTGGATTCTGTGTTTCCCTCTCTCTGACTCTCCCTCTCTCTGACTCTCCCTCTCTCTGACTCTCCCTCACTCATGCTCTGCCTCTTTCTCTTGCTCTCTTTTAAGAATAAATAAACAAAAAAAAAAAAAGAGGAGCCTCTTTGACCTAGCCCATGAGAATGAGATATTTGTGCTTGCCTAGTAGAATGCTTTCATAGTTTGGGACCAAACAAATTCTCATTATTAGCACCTCTGTTTCTTCAACTTCTTTTTCTCTTTCTTACCATCAATCTTATAGGGTTTGTTTCTCTCTTGTTCCATTCAAGGATCTTTGCTCTAATAAAAACCAAAATTTAAGAAGTTTTCTCATTCTGGATATACTTTTTACTGCCTGAAGTATAGCACAGAGAATTAAGTTTTCAAAAACCAAGTGATAAAAAAGAAAGAAAAAGAGATTAAAGAACATGAAAGTGCTACAGAAATAGACTCAATAAAAAATGTGTTTTTTTTTTTAACTTGGAACTGTCTTCTTTTGAAGACAACCACATTTTCTATAAAAGTATATTTATCTTGTATCAAAAGTATATTTAACTTGTATGTTAAAGTTATTGATATACATATTTAAGCATCAAAGAATCCCTCTTTTATTTCTTTATACAAATTAGAAATAAAACACTCTTTCCAGAAATATTATTCTCCCAATACACAAGATCTGAAATCTTCACAGAGAAGTACAAAAGAGAAAGTAAAGCTGATAAGCCAGTAATGGGGCATAGGAGAAAACCTGGGACAAAGTTATAGGCATACAACTCATATTCCTTCTCTTCAGACAAAAATAATATTAATGGCACAAGGAAATGTATAAGTGAACTATCTCCTTGATATCCAGAAACAATTAGAGAAAGCATGGCTAATTATGGACTCCTCGATCTCTTCTAACACACATCAGTAAAAAACTGAATTTTGTCATAACCTTAAAACAAAAAGCCTCATTAAGAAAACTTAATGCATGTAAGGTAACATCTACCATAATCTGCCACAGCTGGTATTCAAATATAAAACAAGGCACCGTGTATGGGTCCACGGATCCTCTTCTTCAGTTTCTTTCCTTAACCAAATGCACCAGATACATTAAAGACAATTAAAGTGTCTCAAAAATAGCATTGCCCCTTCTCCTTTGTCATTGCTGTCATTGCATGCATGGACATGCATGTCCATGACTGTCTAAATTTCAAATATTAGATTAATCTACTGGCAATAAAAATTTGTTTAAGTCATGCTTCTCTTTGGCCATCTTAGTGGAAATAGCATAAATTGCGGATTAATGAAATAAACTGATTCAATGATGCAAGATGTAACAGTATGCTGTTAAAAAGAATATCTCATGTTATAGGAAAGTGGTCATTTTTTTATTGCTAAATGGAAAAAGCGAGTTAACTTAATCATATATTCAATATGACTTGATAGTGTAGAAGTGTACAAATACATCAAAAGACCAGATCATATACCAAAGTATGAATACTGATTGCTTACTACATGGTGGTTTTCCACACATCCTACATGTTCACTTCTTTTGATTTCAGCCCAAGTGGTTGAATTGTTTTCTTCTAAAAACATAGTATACTTTTTTTCCCCTATGCTATTTCTCTCTGTATAAACCTTAATTCTTATAAGGAATTCAGATTTTTTTTCCTTCATGCCTGACCTTTTTAAATATATCAGCTAGGATGAACAATCTCTCTTCAGAATTCTTGAAACCAAATCTAAGGTCCATGAGTGCAGGATCCATATCTAATCACACTTTTTATTTTGCATAGTGTAGAAAAGTGATTTGGTAAATAGCCACAGAATTATAAAAGAAATCTACAGAACATATTCAGATGTGCGCGCGCGCACACACACACACACACACACACACACACACAAGCTTATATTTTATTTATTTTGAGAGATATAGAGCATGTACATGAACGGGGAGGAGCAGACATAGAAGGAGAGAGAGGAGAGAATCCAGCATGTACCCTGATGCAGGGCTCAAACTCATAAATTGTGAGATCATGACTAGAGCCCAAAACCAAGAGTTGGACACAACTGACTGAGCCACTTGGGTGCCCTAAGCTTTTAATTTTATGTGAAGGCTCTTCACTCCTCATTATTTCACCCAAACATCACCAAATATCAATTGCAAGCAATCTAGACAATAGTTGTAATCTTCTTGTAATGTAACCGCACCAAAGTCTGTTTCCCTGATATGTAGCAACGCCAGTCATGAAGACATCAGGCTTGCAGCAAGGACGGGATTTACTAAAGAGACAGCTAACAGAGAAGATATAAGGACAACTTTCAAAGCCTCTTCCTCAAAGGGGGAGACAACACTTTTTTTTATAATTATAGAGAATGAGATCACATACATATTGATACAGAAATCACCCCTTAGGACTGTTCATAATGAAAGATGGAGCATGCACGTTGAACAAACATATACATAACTTATATCCCATGTTCACTTCAGGTTGGAGACTTAACACCAGAATGAGTGTTTAGACCCTGACACTAGGAGGTTATCTTAGGACAAGAAGGAAGGGGCTATAGGTATCCTCTGAGAGTCAGTAAAAACTGGATGGAGTCTTGAGCTCCTTATAGTTATCTTGGATAAGGAATACCAGGCTTTGCTTGTTCATAGGCTAGAACCTTTGAGTTAACTTTGAGTTCAAGCTTATGTAGAAAAGATTAGTGGATTTGTTAGTAGGGTCTGAAAAGAAATAATAGCTGTTGAGGGAGAAACAATTCTTTAGAAAACAAGCTTAAACTTTGTGCTAGTTTCAATCTCATTAACCCTGTGGGGCACAATTTCAATAATAGTCCTACATCTAACTGGATTTGAATATTTCCAGCTATAAAGAACTCATTAATATATGAGGTTCATTCCATTGCTACATGTGTTTTAAACATGGTATTATTATTTTAATGCTTAGGCAAAATGCCACTTAATTAGAAAAACCCTGGACCATCCACTAGATATTAATACTTTAGATTATAATGTGATTATAATACAATTTTAAGGTAAAAAACACATAGGCTTTTCTACTTTTAAAAAAATTAATTACTTTTCTTACATTCAGTATCTACCTTAATTATATAAAGTATGTGATTTAAAATTTTATGCTATTATAGAAAATAACATGAATATCATATATATGATTCTTTTTCTTTTTTAATTTTTATTTATTTGTAGGAGAGAGAGAGAGAGACAGCATGAGCAGGGGAGGGTCAGAGAGAGAGGGAGTCACAGACTGAAACAGACTCCAGGCTCTGAGCTGGCAGTCAGCACAGAGCCCGACGCGAGGCCCGAACCCACGAACCGCGAGATCATGACCTAAGAGAAAGTCGGACGCTTAACCGACTAAGCCACCCAGGCGCCCCGTGAATATCATATATATGATTCTTATATAATTAGTGACATTTGTGTAATTTACTGTCATTTCAATCTTAGTCCTTATGTTCTGGTCTTTTAAAAATTAAGCTTACATGGATAAAGCCTGAAGTTATGTTTCCATTATGATAGACAGTATGAAAAATAAGTATATTGAGACAGGGATGTTGGTTTTTTTTTTTTTTTTTTTTTTTTTTTTTTATGGGCCAGACAGTAAATAGGTTTTTTTTTTTTTTTTTTTTTTTTTTTTTTTTTCTGTAAAGGGCCAGACAGTAAATATTTTCAGCTCTATGGACTTTATGGTCTTCATTGCAACTATGCAACTCTGTCAACTGTCATACGGTGGAAACAACCACAGACAACATACAAAGAATTGGGTGTAAATTTGTGGCTATTCCAATAAATCTGTTTTTATAGAAGCAAGTGAGATCTAGATGTGGCTGTGGTTTGCTGGCCCTTGTATAATTGGAGGATTACTCATGCCACTATCCTAATGAACTGTATAATGTAGGCCACTGTCTCATCAATGGGGCTATGCAGGTCAGTATTTATTCACTTGAGTATGTATTCATTAAACCCATCATGTGAGCTTAGCATTGTAATCAATCAGGCTATAATTTAAACATTGTCTAAGGAAATGAATATAAGATCATGCAACCAATTCAGTCAGCCAGGCTACAAAATCAAGTAATTCAGCACAGAATGTCTATTTTGGAGTATGAAATAACAACCAAACATGCATGTATCTACACAGTTATTCTTAGTTCCCACCCTACTCCCCAGAGAGATATAGGTACACTATGTAAAAGGCTTATTGAGAGTTAAGATATGCCAGATTACTTAATTTCCTTACTTGTAGGTTTAAAAAAATAATAATAATATTAGTTTCAAAATGGCCTTCTCTGAGAAATCTTGGCTTTGACCTCCCACCACTTCCCTCTTCCCCCAAAAGATGGTCTTTAAAGAGTCCACCATTATGCCTCGGGGCGCCTGGGTGGCTTAGTCGGTTAAGCGCCCGAATTTCTCTTGGGTCATGATCTCGCGGTTCGTGGGTTCAAGCCCCGCGTCGGGCTCTATGCTGACTGCCAGCTCAGAGCCTGGAGCCTGTTTCAGTCTGTGACTCCCTCTCTCTCTCTGATCCTCCCCTGCTCAAGCTGTCTCTCTCTCCTAGAAATAAATAAAACATTAAAAAAAAAAATAGAGTCCACCGTTATGCCTTAGCACATTACTGGTTTCAGCCATAGGCTTAACACATGCAATGATTATTTCCCAGAAGTTGAAACACTTCTTAAATTCAATAATATTGGAGATTTGAATTTTGCAATCCTTATGTATGATTACCACTTTGAAAAACACATTATAAATTAAAGGGAACATTTATTTTTTAAAAACTAAAAACTTTTTTTAGAATTTGGTTTACAATAATATTCTGGAAGATACAGAAATTTCCTATGTATCTCTTGCTTCACCCCTCTCCCCACCAATGTAGTCTCCCTTATTATCAACCTCACTCACCAGAATAGTACTTTTTATTTTTTTTAACCAACAATGAACATACATTGATAACATTAATCACCCAAACTCTGTAGTTTACATTATGGTTCTTTCTTTGGTGTTTTATATTCAGTACAGCTGGACATGTGTATAGGCATATATCTATCATTACAATACCATATAGAGTATTTTCACTGTCCTAAGAATCCTCTCTGCTCTGCCTGTTCATCTTCCTCTCCCACTCTACTGATCTTTTTACTGTCTCCATAATTTTACTTTTTATAGAATGTCATATAGTTAGAATAATACAATGTGTGGTCTTTTAAATTTGCTTCTTGCACTTAGTAATGTGAATTTAAAGTTTCTCCATGTCTCTTTGTGACATGATAGCTCAATTTTTCCAGTACTAAAAAATATTTTATTCTCTGGGTGTAGCACAGTTTATCCATTTACCTACTGAAGAACATCTTGGTTGCTTCCAAGTTTGAGCTATTATCAAAAAAGCTGCCACAAAATACGGTGTACAGGAGTTTTGTGTGTGTGTGGACATAAGTTTTTAACAGCTTTGGGCAGATATCAAGTAGTGTGTTTACTGGATTGGTTTAATAGGAGTATGTTTTAGTTTGTTAGAAACTGTCAGATTGTCTTCCGAAGTGACTGTATCATTTCATAGTCTCACTAGCAATGAATGAGAATTCCTGTTGTTTCAAATCCTCACCAGCATTTGATGTTGTCATGGTTCTGGATTTTGGCCAAGGTATGTATCAAGGTATGTAGTGGTATCCCATGTTGTTTTAGTTTGCATTTCCCTGATGATACATAATGTGGAACATATTTTCATATGCATATATGCCTTCTATGATCTTCTTTGGTGAGATGTCTAACCTTTTATTTTAATTGTCAAATTTGCAAAGGGAAGCTATTCCTTCTCTGCATAAGTTTTTGTATATATTAGGTAACTTGGCCATATAAAGGACATTGCATCTTTTCATTTAATACATATAAATGTGGTTATTAATGGGTGGATTTTATTGAAAATTTTAGAAAAGTAGAGAATTTCAGAGTGGGAAGGGTCCTGGCTGATTGTCTGACCCAAAATTGCAAGAATGGACTTCAAGTATCAATATTAAATATGCACATATACATACTTCCATAATATGTATAATACATACATACATATGTATTATATATGATTAACGGTTTGAGGAACCTCCATACAGTTTTCCGTAGGGGCTGCACCACCTACATTCCCATCAACATTATAGGAGGGTTCCTTTTTCTCCACATCCTTGCCAACCTTGGTATTTCTTCTCTTTTTCATACTAGCCATTCTGACAGGTGTAAAGTGATATCTCATTGTGGTTTAGATACATAGTTCCTTGATGATTAGTGATATTGAGCATCTCTTCATGTGTCTGTTGGCCATCTGTATGTCTTCTTTGGAAAAATGTCTATTCAGGTCTTCTGCCCAATTTTTAATCAGAGTATTTGGGGAGTTTGGTTTTGAGTTGTATAAATTCTTCATATATTTTCAATATTTATCACTTATTAGATATATAATTTGCAAATACCTGGTCATAAGTTATACTATAAATTGATGTATTAAAGTCCAGTTGTAAAACGTAATTCCTGAAAATATGGAACATAGTGTGTAGACTTCAATTACTAAGTTCCTTCTTTAGCAATGAATTGAGTCACGCAAGTGAATTTTATTATTCTCACATAAGTGAGAGTACATAATAGAATTAAGCCGTATTAGTTGTCCTGGTTAGTAAAGAGGCTTAGAAGATGGGAGAATAATTGACATAAAATGAGTAATGTAGGATAAATAGTATATTGAGTAGTCTCTTCACATATCTCTCTATTGATATACATATAAATTTAGTATATGGTAATAATTCTCACCAAACTAGTTTGTTTTATGGGTAAAATGAGACAAACATATGGGATGAAAATTTGTTAACATTATTATATGATTAATTTATTTAGAGGATGGTGCAAATAAGCTACGTATACTTCCACAAGATCAATCAGTAGTACAGAACAGAGCTGTTATTTAACCTGTCATATGGCTCCCTTGCCCATAATTTTCCCACTAAGTCCGATTACCTCCCTCCAAGACCTGAATTCTTTTTTTTTTTTTTAAATGTTTTATTTATTTCTAGGAGAGAGAGACAGCGTGAGCAGGGGAGGGTCAGAGAGAGAGGGAGTCACAGACTGAAACGGGCTCCAGGCTCTGAGCTGGCAGTCAGCACAGAGCCCTACGCGGGGCTCGAACCCACAAACCGCGAGATCATGACCTAAGCGAGAGTCGGAAAGTTGGACGCTTAACCGACTAAGCCACTCAGGTGCCCCTCCAAGACCTGAATTCTTTTTTTTTTTTTTTCCACTTTAAGATTTTATTTTATTTTTTTTTTACAAATATTTTATTGTCAAATTAATTTCCACATAACACTCAGTGCTCATCCCCAAAGTGCCCTCCTCCATGCCCATCCCCCCTCCCCCCCACATCCATCAGTCCTCAGTTTTTGTCAGCATTCAAGAGTCTCTCATGGTTTGCCTCTCTCCCTTTCCCCCACCATTTCCGCCCTTCTTCTCCCCCTTGTTCCTCCGTCAAGTTCCTCCTAATCCTCCTATACGTGCAAACATATGATATTTGTCCTTCTCTGCCTGACTTATTTCGCTCAGCATAACACCCTCAAGGTCCATCCATGTTGCTACACATGGCCAGATTTCATTGTTTCTCATTGCCATGTAGTATTCCATGGTATAGATAAACCACATCTTCTTGATCCATTCATCTGTTGATGGACACTTAGGCTCTTTCCATGTTTTAGCTATTGTGGAGAGTGCTGCTATGAACATTGGGGTACATGTGCTCCTATGCCTCAGCATTTCTGTATCCCTTGGGTAAATTCCTAGCAGTGCTATTGCTGGGTCATAAGGGAGTTCTATTGTTAGTTTCCTGAGGAACCTCCACACTGTTTTCCAGAGGGGCTGTACCAGTTTACATTCCCACCAACAGTGTAGGAGGGTGCCCGTTTCTCCACATCCTCGCCAGCATCTAGAGTTCTCTGATTTGCTCATTTTAGCCACTCTGACTGGCGTGAGGTGGTATCTCAGTGTGGTTTTGATTTGTATTTCCCTGATGAGGAGGGATGCTGAGCATCGTTTCATGTGTCTGTTGGCCATCTGGATGTCCTCTTTGGAGAAGTGTCTGTTCATGTCTTCTGCCCATTTCTTCACTGGGTTGTTTGTTTTTCGGGCGTGTAGTTTGGTGAGTTCCTTATAGATTCTGGATATTAACCCTTTATCTGATATGTCATTTGCAACTATCTTTTCCCATTCCGTTGGTTGCCTATTAATTTTCTGGGTTGTTTCCTTGGCTGTGCAGAAGCTTTTAATCTTGATGAGGTCCCAACAGTTTATTTTTGCTCTTGATTCCCTTGCTTTTGGGGATGTGTCAAGTAAGAAGTTGCTGCGGTGGAGGTCAAGGAGGTTGTTTCCTGCTTTCTCCTCTAGGGTGTTGATAGTTTCCTGTCTCACGTTCAGGTCCTTTATCCATTTTGAGTTGATTTTTGTGCATGGTGTGAGAAAATGATCTAGTTTCATTCTTCTGCATGTTGCTGTCCAGTTCTCCCAACACCATCTGTTAAAAAGGCTGTCTTTTTTCCATTGGATATTCTTTCCTGCTTTGTCAAAGATCAGTTGGCTGTATACTTTTGGGTCCACTTCTGAGTTCTCAATTCTGTTCCATTGGTCTATGGGTCTGTTTTTGTGCCAATACCATACTGTCTTGAGGATGACAGCTTTGTAGTAGAGGCTGAAGTCTGGGATGGTGATACCTCCCGTTTTGGTTTTATTTTTCAGTATTACTTTGGCTATTCGGGGTCTTTTGTGGTTCCATACAAATTTTTGGATAGTTTGTTCTAGTTTTGAGAAGTATGCTGGTGCAATTTTGATTGGAATTGCATTGAATGTGTAGAGTGCTTTAGGTAGTAATGACATCTTAACTATATTTATTCTTCCTATCCATGAGCATGGAATGTTTTTCCATTTCTTTGTGTCTTCTTCAATTTCCTTCATAAGTTTTCTATAGTTTTCATCATACAGATCTCTTGTATCCTTGGTTAGGTTTATTCCGAGGTATTTTATGGTTTTTTGTGCAATTGTGAATGGGATCAGTTTCTTGATTTCTCTTTCTGTTGCTTCATTATTGGTGTATAAAAATGCAACCGATTTCTGTACGTTGATTTTGTACCCTGCAACTTGGCTGAATTCTTGGATCAGTTCTAGTAGGCTTCTGGTGGAGTCTGTCGGGTTTTCTATGTAGAGTATCATGTCATCTGCGAAGAGTGAAAGTTTGACTTCCTCTTTGCCAATTCTGATGCCTTTGATTTCCTTTTGTTGTCTGATGGCTGATGCTAGGACTTCCAGCACTATGTTAAACAACAGTGGTGAGAGTGGACATCCCTGTCGTGTTCCTGATCTCAGGGGGAAAGCTCTCAGTTTTTCCCCGTTGAGGATGATGTTAGCTGAAGGCTTCTCATAGATGGCTTTGATGATGTTTAAGTAGGTTCCTTCTATCCCAACTTTCTCGAGAGTCTTTATTAAGAAGGGATGCTGTATTTTGTCAAATGCTTTTTCTGCATCTATTGACAGGATCATATGGTTTTTATCTTTTCTTTTATTGATATGATGGATCACATTGATTGATTTGCGAATGTTGAACCAGCCCTGTAACCCAGGAATGAATCCCACTTGATCTTGGTGGATGATTCTTTTGATATGCTGCTGGATTCGATTTGCAAGGATCTTGTTGAGAATTTTTGCATCCGTATTCATCAAGGATATTGGCCTATAGTTCTCTTTTTTTGCTGGATCTCTGTCTGGCTTGGGAATCAGAGTGATGCTGGCTTCATAAAATGAGTCCGGGAGTTTTCCTTCGACTTCTATTTTTTGGAATAGCTTGAGAAGAATTGGGATTAATTCTGTTTTAAATGTCTGGTAGAATTCCCCAGGGAAACCATCAGGTCCAGGGCTCTTATTTGTTGGGAGATTTTTGATCACTGATTCGATTTCTTCACTCGTTATGGGTCTGTTCAGGTTTTCTATTTCTTCCCGTGTGAATTTTGGTAGTGAGTGTGTGTTTAGGAATTTGTCCATTTCTTCTAAGTTGTCCAATTTGTTGGCATATAATTTTTCATAGTATTCCCTGATAATTGCTTGTATTTCTGAGGGGTTGGTTGTAATAAGTCCATTTTCATTCATAATTTTGTCTATTTGGGTGCTCTCTCTTTTCTTTTTGATAAGCCTGGCTAGAGGTTTGTCAATTTTGTTTACTTTTTCAAAAAACCAACTCTTGGTTTCATTGATCTGTTCAATTGTTTCTTTGGTCTCTATGTTGTTTATTTCTGCTCTAATTTTTACTATTTCTCTTCTTCTACTGGGTTTAGGGCGTTCTTGTTGCTCTGCCTCTAGCTCCTTTAGGTGAGCTGTTAGATTTTGGACTTGTGCTTTTTCTAATCTCTTGAAATAGGCCTGGAGAGCAATGTACTTTCCTCTTAGGACTGCCTTGGCCGCATCCCATAGATTTTGAATTGTTGTGTTTTCATTTTCATTTGTTTCCATATATTTTTTAATTTCCTCTCTAATTGCCTGATTGGCCCATTCATTCTTTAGAAGGGTGTTCTTTAACCTCCATGTTTTTGGCGGTTTTCCAGACTTCTTCCTGTAATTGATTTCAAGTTTCAAAGCATTGTGATCTGACAGTGTGCATGGTATGATCTCTATTCTTTTATATTTATTGAGGGCTGCTTTATGTCCCAGTATGTGATCTATCTTGGAGAATGTGCCATGCGCACTTGAGAAGAAAGTAAATTCCCTGGCCTCAGGATGTAAAGTTCTAAATATATCCGTCAGATCCATCTGGTCCAATGTGTCTTTCAAGTCCATTATTTCTTTAGTGATTTTCTGTCTGGTTGACCTATCCATTGCTGTAAGCGGAGTATTAAAGTCCCCTGCTATTAGCACATTCTTATCTATAAGCTTGTTTCTGTTTGTGATTAATTGTTTTAGATATTTAGGTGCTCCCATATTCGGTGCGTAGACATTTATGATTGTTAGTTCTTCCTGATGGATGGACCCTGTAATTATTATGTAGTGCCCTTCTTCATCTCTTGTGATTGTCTTTAATTTAAAGTCCAGTTTGTCTGATATAAGTATCGCTACTCCGGCTTTCTTTTGATTTCCTGTAGCATGATATATATTTCTCCATCCCCTTACTTTTAATCTGAAGGTATCTTCCCGTCTAAAATGAGTTTCTTGTAGACAGCATATTGATGGATTTTGTTTTTTAATCCATTCTGCTACCCTATAAGACCTGAATTCTTAAAATGTTGATTAGATGGTTGTATTTCTAGGTATGAAGAGGTATTTGCAATAATAATAATACACTGTAGTATTACATTTGAAATTTTATAGAGTAAATAAAAATAGATATAATAAAAATAAAATAATGTTCTTTCCTTATTTGCTAAATTGCAAATAGTATAAACTAAAATAGATTGGTGATAGATAGATATATTCATTCCTTGATAAGTACACACTCTTATCTTCCAGAACAGAAAGTAAATAGGTTTATTAGGCATGATGTTTCCTTAGCAACAGCACCACAGGAAAATTATAACAGACATTCCCTCTAATCTATAGAATGATCCATCCTACATGCTTCAAACAGAGAAACCATTACTCAGCACATATCTACTCATTTAACTTTTCCTCACATCTGCCAAATGGTTCCCGGAACTTGCAAAATAAAAAGCAAAACGGGTTTTTCTATTTCCCAAACTCTTCAACAACTCATTTCAAAACCTTCATTTTTACAAAACTGGTCATTTCATATATAATATAAAGTAAAACATATTGTTTTCGGTGAATAGTTTTATGTGTTTGATAATTATGTAACCACTGATACCTCGATCAACTAAAAGTGTCCCCCATACCTCTTACAGCCTGTCACTTCCTAGGTGTAGCCACTGATCTGGGTTTTTTGTTCCTTTAATTTTGACTGTCCCAGAAGTGCATGTAAATGGAATCACACAGGTTGTAGCCTTTCAAGTACGCATTGTATTAAATGATTATTTATTTATTTTGAGAGAGAGTGTGGAGCAAAGAGAGAATCCCAAGCAGGTTCTGTGCCTTCAGCACAGAGTCAGACACGAAGCTCCATTGACCAAACTGTGAGATCATGATCTGAGCCAAACTCAAAAGTAAGATACTTAACTGGCCACCCAGACACCTGTCTAATATGCGTTTTTTTCCCACTGATCACAAGGCATTTGGGGTTTATCCATATTTTTCCTATGCAGTAGTTTGAGCTTTTTAATTTTCATTGCTGAGTGATACCATTTTGTATGGATGGACCATAGCTTGTTTACCCATTCACTCATTAAAGACTATTTTTTGTACAGATTTTGACAGTTATGAATAAAACTGATACAAATTTGATGTGCAGATTTTTTTTTCTAAATGTAAGTTTTCATTTCCCTTCAGAAAATACCTAAGTGTGTGATTTGTGGAGTGTATAGTAAATGTATATCTACTAAGATATTGCCAAACTGTTTTCTTAAGTGTTTTTGCCATTTTCTGTTTCTATCAATGGTGTATGAGATTTCTAGTTGCTCCACATCTTCACTAGACTTTGATATTGTAAACACACACACACACACACACACTCTGACACACCCCTATCAACCCAATGTATGTGTGTGTATGTATATAACAGGTCTGGAAGATTATCTCCTAGATATCAGGGTGATTATATTTTGTATTGAAAATCTTTTCATATGCTTCTTAATCCATATACATATATTTGGTGTAGTGTATATTCCAATATTTTCCCCGTTTTTAAAAATTGGGGTATTTATGTTTTTATTTTTGAGGTTTAAAAATTCTTTGAATATGCCTTATAGAAGTCTTTTATCAGCTGTGAATTTTCAAATATATTTTTCTTTTGTGACTTGTCATCTTTTTCTTATCAGTGTCTTTTAAAAATGAAAGTTTAAATTTTAATAAAAACAAAGAATGTTTTCTTTTATGAATCATATTCTTTGGTAATACTTATGAATTATTTGCCAGACATGAGGTCACAAAGGATTTTTCTGTAAGTTTTCTCCTAGCAATTATGTAATTTTTGCTTTTACATTTAAATTTACCATCTATTTTAGTTAATTTTGGTATATAATGTGAGCTGTGGATTACCTTTTTCTTTTCTCCCTTTCCTTATCCTTTCCTTTCCTTTCCTTTCCTTTCCTTTCCTTTCCTTTCCTTTCCTTTCCTTTCCTTCCCTTCCCTTCCCTTCCCTTCCCTTACCCCCTTGCTCCCATCCTCCCTCCGTCCCTCCTTCTTTCCTTTTTTTTTTTTTTTTTGTATCTGTATTAACAATTGTTTCAGCACCAAATGTGGGTGACTGTCCTTCCTCTACTGATTTTTCTTTTATCTTTGTCACATTGATATTAAAAGGATGGGCCTATTCTTGAGGTCTCTATTCAGTACCACTAATATACTTGGCTGCACTTTTGCTAGTAAATCTTGAAATAAATTAGTGTGAATCTTCCAGTTTGGTTCTTCTTTTTCAGTTTTTTTTGGTATCATAATTAAGTGAGTAATCATCTAACAAGGGAGCTTTCCAGTTCATGATGCAAAAACTAATGGAACTAAAAGGAGAAAAAATATAAATATGCAATTAGTCTTGATAACTTCAGTGATTTCTACTCATGAACTGATAGAACAAACAGAACCATCAGCCAAAGTACAGAAGAGTTCACACTATCAGTCAACTTGACCTAATTAATATTTATAGAGCCCTCTATCTAGCAATACATATGTTTTTTAATCACACCAGCAGTTCTCACCAAATAGGCCACTTTCTGGGGCAGGAAAAACTGATTTAACTTTCAAAAATCAATCATTGTAGTAATCCATCACATCAGCAGACTAAATAAGAAAAAAACATAAAACATATTAATAGCAATAACTGAAGAAAATACATTAGACAAAATCAACATCCCTTCATGATTCAAAAACAAAAACAAAAAATAAAAGTAAACCTCAGCACACTAAGAATAGAAGATGCCATTCTCAACCTGAAAAACAAAATATATATTAAGAAAAACTACTAACATCATACTTTGTGGGTAAACACTGAATGATTTACCCCTGTTAGAACAAGTCAAGGATATATACTCTGACTACTTTTACTCAGTATCATAATGCTTTCAGTTCTAGCAAGTATAGTAAGGCAAGAAAAATGTATAAATGGCATGAAATTTCCAAAGCAAGGAATAAAAATATCCCTAGTGATAGACAAGATGCTTGTCTACGTAGAAAATTTCAAGGAATCTAAAAAAACATTCTTAGAGCTAATTTAGCATGTGTGCCAGATACAAGATTAACATAGAAAAACTTTTTTTCTATATTCCAAAAATGAAAAATTGAAAACTAAAATCTTTTTTTTTTAATTTTTTGATGTTTTATTTATTTTTGAGAGAGAGATAGAGATAGCATGAGCAAGGGAGGGTCAGAGAGAGAGGGAGATACAAAATCCAAAGACAGGCTCCAGGCTCTGAGCTAGCTGTCAGAACAGAGCTAACCGCTGGACTCGAAGCCATGCACCTTGAGATCACGACCTGAGCCGAAGTCAGACACTCAACCGACTGAGCCACCCAGGCGCCCCTGAAAACTAAAATCTTAAAAGATACCATTTATCATATTCCCTCAAAAATGAAATTTTTAAATATACAAATTATGTACAAGATCTATCTGATAAAAAGTGCAAATTGCTGATGAAAGAAATAAAAATAAATCTAAACCAATGGAAAAATATACCATACTTATGAATTCGAAGACTCAGTAAAGATGCAATTTGTCCCAAATTTGTTTTTAGTTTTGATGTAATTCCAATATTTAGTTTTCTGTGTAGATACAGCCAATATGAAAAAGGTAAAATTATTAGGAACAGGGAACAGATTGGTCGTTGCCTATGGTTAAGTTTAGAGGGAGAATCTGACTGTGAGTATGGGTAGCATCCACAAATCCCCCAAAGGGTTGGAATTGGTCTTTATCCTCTTACTTACTGGTTCTGGTTATAAGAATTTATGTATGTATTTAAATTTGTAGGTCTGGATACCATCATAAAGTGAATTTTATTTTATGTGTGTTAAAATATAGTCATAATAAATGGTAAAAAAGCAACTTGTGACATTAAGGGCATTTTAGAAAAAATAATGTCTAACAAAGCAAATGTTAATATAATTTAACATTAGGATCCTGAGATACTTAATTATTCCATTCTCTTCAACATGAGTAATTTCTCAGAAGAGCATTCAGTGATATCATCTACCTTTTAAAACTGAAAAGTGTTTCTAGTGTTCTCTAGTTCCTCTAGAAGAGAAAAAGGTTTGTGTGCCCAGCTCTGAGCCAAGGTCACTGAAGTGAATGAATGTCACTGTCATTAAAATTTTCTGCTTTACATTTACAATGATATGAATAGGGCTAGAGAGTATTATGCTAAGTGAAATAAGTCAGTCAGAAAAAGATAAAAACCAAAGGATTTCAATCCTATGTAGAATTTAAGCAACAAAACAAATGAGCAAAGGGAAAAAAAATAAGAGACAGAGATAAACCAAGAAACTGACTTTTAATTATAGTGAACAAAGTGATGGGCACTAGAGAGGTGAGTGGAGAATAGGTGAAATAGGTAATGGGGATGAAGTTGTGCGCATGGGCACTAGGTAATGTGTGGGATTGCTGAATCGCTATATTTTACACCTGAAACTAATTTAACACTGTATGTTAACTAAGTGGAATTAAAATAAAAACTTAGAAATGTCTGCTTTAAATAGATGTGTATGTCTTTTACTTATGCACAGGAACACCGTGCTTGAACATTATTTATTTATTTTTATTTTTGAGAGAGGGATAGAGGGAGGGAATGAGTAGGGAGAGGGGTAGAGGGAGAGAGAGAGAATCCCAAATAGGCCCCATGTTCAGTGCAGTGCCAGAGAGGGACTCCATCCCACCCTGGGATCATGACCTGAACCAAAATCAAGAGTTGGACACTCAACTGATTCAGCCACTCAGGCACCCCTTTTTAATGTTTTGTTTTTTTTCCCAATATTTAAGAAAAAATTCTTTAAATTAGATTGATTTTAATTTATATCATCATTCAATTTACTTGCAGTTCATCTCTGGAAAATGTGTAACATGTGTGACTTTATAGGTAGGAAAATAAAGGAAATATCAGCAACTTTACAAATTGTGCCAAATTTCCTCCTTAAATAATGGACAGTGTTATTAGCCATTCAAATAACCTACATATAAAGAAAAACATTTAGCCCAGTAATTTCTTTGCATAGCTTCAGTTATTCAATTTCATTTGAATTATGATTGATTACTAGTGACTTGTCATTATAGATATTCTTGTCTTTCTTTTACTTAAATATTGGCCAAATTCCTGGACAATTTTGTTTTCTGAGGAGGGTTTAGATATTTAATTACCTAAGCATCTCTAATATGTGTTAACATGAACTTAGTAAAATGTCTATTGTTTCTGATAAATGAGGTGGAAGAACTTTTTTAGATTTGTTGTTCTCTTTGGATTTCTCATTAGTATAATCTTTTTTGCTTAAAAAATAATCTGGATGATAGAGTGGTTAATTCTGCCATGAAGGAGAACTAAGGCACTAACTGTGTTTCTGCAGATTTATCACAGATCTTATGCCTTTGTTAAATCATAAGTCAGAGTAACTACTAAAAATTCATGGTCTATTTCTTGTTGTTGTTGCTAAAATAAAAATACATCAGAAATAACTTTCTGAGGTCTCTGGATTTAGTGTTTAGTTATTCTAATGACTAGTTCTACTCTAAGAGAATAGTAGGTAAATGAGTAGAGGTATAATCTAAGACATTATATTTTTATGAAAATTAACATCTGTGAACTCGTGTCGCTTTCTTCTTCCTCTGTGAAGCCTCCCCAGTACCATGATTGTATGGCCTAAGAGCCTACATTTGTTTATTATGGCAATAAAACTAATTTAGGATCCAGAATATAAAATACAGATTTTCTCCTGTTAAGTGAATAAAGGAAAGATAAATAATTTATATTTTCACACTCTATTAAATACTGTTTTAATTTCTAATTGCAATCTTTGTGTTCAATATTAGACATATGTATAAAATTATATCTCATTAACTTAAGAAAGATTTTCTGTGGCACAGCTTTTTTTTTTACTAACCTAATAAGTGCTAATTTCAGGATGTGCATTAAATCTATCCAGTTCAATCTGACAAATATATTTTGAATATCCAGTATCCATTCTGGACCAGGCTTATGCTACTATATGGAACATAAAGATGAGTTGGAAAATTACTCTCTTGAAGTTTATAATTTCAAAGCCGAGATGTGTATGATAATTAATACAGTGTAAAGCAGACACTGTTCTCCATGCACTGAGATGAAAGCATTGAGAATGTTTAAAGGGGGAAAAAGTGATTCTAATTACAATGACTAATAAAAATTTCAGGGAAGAAGTAACATTGGCAGTGATCCATTGAGGATGAGTTAAACTTTGGTGGATATGAATGCAAAGTGAAAGAGATGGAAAAGAGAGTATGTTTGTTTAACTAACGCATGGAGTGCAATTCTGAGAATAGGAGATGATAAAGTGAGTTGTGGAGCCTAGATCTTAAAAACCAATAAAAATCGTCAATGGTAGATTTTAGAAAGAATTAGATATGACATTTTTAGACAAAACACACACACACACATAGATACTAATAATATACATATACACTACATATACATATGCACGTGTTTAAATACATATAGTGTGCTAATAATTTAAATGAGAAGAAAGTACTTGGATTATAGTTGGTAAGTTTGGAGAAATCTGTTCCTTGAATCTTCAAGTGTAATATAAATATAAAGCTATATTTATTGCAAGTGTAGCCACCAAAGTAACATTTGGACCATTCGTGTAGATATAGTATAATTATATAATGTCACAGTTTATGCTATTATAGTATAATGTATCCATATTTATTAGTATGTAGTATACCAATAAGCTGAAAATATGGCTAGCACTATTGCTTAGAATTTTGAAAAGCTGGCTAAAATTCTGGAAACCGAATTCATGCAAATTAGACTAATGTGAAAACCATTGCTACCTGTTTTTATATCTAATGTAATGATTTTTTAAAAATTAAGACAGTAATATTGGTTATTTAATGCCCTCACACTTTCCAGGCATTGTAGGTGGAACCAATTGATTTTATGTCAACATGTAGACCAGTCAGAGAAGGTATTTCTGTAAACTTAAGTGTGGCAGAACTTAACTTTTTCACATAATCATTAAACAGGACCTTCTAACCTTCCCTTGTAAATTGCTACATGTCTAATGGCATAATAATGATGGATTTGGTCTATGGATGACACACCCAGGGAATCACCATAATGGTTTCTGAATACTATTTTGTGTTGATGCACTTCTAATCATTTTCTACATTTAACAATAATCATACTGTTTGTCATGTGTTACAGATACTTGTAAAATATTTTACAGTTTTCCAGATTATATTCTGTTGCAATAGACATTATGTTCATTTTGTATCTTCAGAAAAATATATTAAAGTAAAAAAGATGGGGAAAGGGAAAGGTCCTAGAAATTGTGTTTTTATGTGAGGGATGATTTTGATCTATTTCTAGAAATGAGAGGAAGAGACTAAAAGATTCACAAATATTTAATATCCAGCTAAATGATTCAGTATTCACTTTTTACAAAATTATTTAATTCAGATGGATAAATATTGTCAAGAACTAACATGAGTCTATGTGTAATATATAGTTTCGTTTGCTCAAAGATATGTAGCCTAATAGATTATTATAAGTATAATAAAATTTAAGTACCACTTACTCATTTTAAATCCATTTATTTAGGACATGCCATGTACTAAGCAAGGTGCTGTAAGTCTTGTCCTAAGGATTTGTGTGAAAATTACTGTGAGTAAAGAACAAGTCTTTCTCAAGAAGAGTATGGACATCTATGAAGGGAATGGATATATGAACTGATATTTTAAAATTAGACAGAAGAAACTTTTCCAAATAGTAAAGGCGAGAGACCTGATAGAGTAATGAAAATAGCAGGGAGTCATGATATATGTCTCATTTGTTGTGGATTGAATTGTGTCCACCCCACCGTCAGATATGTTGACAACTAATTCTAAGTACCTATAAATGTGACTTAGTTAGTAATAAAATATTGCAGAGATAATTGAGATATAAGTTCAGATGGAGTGTTAGTACAGTAGAGTGGGCCCTCAAAGCAGCACGGCTGGTGTCCTTATAAGAAAAGGGAGAGGCACTGAGGCAGAAGGAACACCACGTGAAGACACTTACATACAGAGGGAAGATGGTCACATGATTACAGTGGCAGAGACTGCTGCTGTAAGCCGGAGACATCAGAGATTGCCGGCACACACCAAAAGCCAGGGGAGGGACATGGAACCCATTATCACTTATTGCCCCCAAAGAAGGAACTGACCCTGCTACCATTTAGAGTTCAGACTTTTAGCCTCCAGTTTTGAGAGAATAAATCTTTGTTTTAAGCAACCTAGTTTTGTGGTCATTTGCTACAGCAGCCCTAAGAAACAAATGCACCATGCTTAAGAAAAGGTGATTAGAGTTGTCAGAACACATGGAGAACCGATGAGGAGGGAAGACAAAGTCAGATTAAAACGGCCCTTATGTTTGTAAGTGAAGGAGTAGAAGCTCTTAGCGTACAGTAATAGAGAGGTTTTTTTTTCCTTTTATTTAAGGAAGTTACATTCTTACATTTGTTTATTAGAGAGAGCATGAGATGTAGGGAAGATGAAATTTTGAAAGGGGAAAAACTATAGCTATGTAGGATAGAGAAAAGACTATTTCAGTTTTGTAGTTGAGGGATAATGATGGCTTATACAATTTACTGTTAATCATGCAATGCTCTCTGTGGATGAACATGCTATTTTGGGCCCATCCTAGAGAGCAATCTTTGTTACCTTTTCTCCATTAATGGTGAAGGGTTTCACTGATCTATCCAGATTTTCCTTTTCTATTTCTGTGGCAGTTAAGACCCTCATTAAAAAGATGGCCAGTGTGGGAAATATATTGATAATGGCATGGACAATGTCTTTGGTAAATGGGGGCTCAAGAATGAGGTAATTTAAATTCACAGTACAGAGTCTTAAGGTAAACAACAAAACTTGCAGAGACTGAAAACCAGGACTTTGGCCTCGCTAGTACCAGCTGGGAAATCTAACCTTGAATGGTAATTAATTTTTGAGCTGGATCACCTACATCTACACATTTCATAACCCAAGGGATTACTTTTTTCAGGTAGGCTGAATCTTTTCAATAATGGGTGAATTTGAGTGATTATTAATTCATTTTAAATAGTTAGCCAACGTAACATCATCTGATTAGTTGGTAAATACTTTGTGCCTTTTTTTTCCTGCAGCATCATATTTTCATTATTTTTCCTATGATATATAATAATATTAGGAACAATTACAGATATTTACTATTAAATGCTTGGATTGTACTCAAAATAACATTTGTAATGATATGTATGTTTTGACATCAATATGAATTTAATATGCATCATATTTTTATGACTCTGGCCCACTATAAAAGTATATAATATCTGGGGACGCCTAGGTGGCTCAGGTGGTTGAGCGTCCATCTTGGTTTTGGCTCAGGTCATGATCTCATGGTTCATGAGTTCATGCCCTGCATTCGGCTATGCTGACAGTGTGGGCTCTGCAGTCTCTCTCTCTCTTTCTCTCTGTCCCTCCCCTGCTCTTGCACACTCTTTCTGTTTTAAAATAAATAAATAAACTTAAAAATGTAAAATCTCTGAACTCTAGTTGCTTTAACTTTGCAGCTTTTAAATTTTTAGTAAAATCACCAAAATTAATTCAAATAAGTTCAATAAAATTATGTCATTTATGAATAAAATGACCTTATGGCCGCATTTCTGTTTGTGAGCAAATGAAGAAGTTTAGGTCATCTGAAAAACAATTCCAATCCACCAGCAAAATGTAGACCACACTTCTTTAGTCTAAAAGATATAAGGGGCATCAGCAGTAGTTATGTTTCTTCTACTCATTTACCTTCCCTTTTCTGTGTTCTCTCGCATTGTGATATTAGGATCAGTCTTATCAATTGAGTGATCTTCCTTGTACTCACAATAAGGGCAGCTGCATCAAGCAGCTTTTCCTTAGTGAAAATTTTTAAACCATATTTTCTTTTATTAGTCAGCTTTTGTTGTTCTTAATTAAATCCCTGGGAATAAGTGGATATAATTTAGAAGATGATTCGGCTTTCTGGATTTATACAGATGCCACAGAAAATCATCTTTGAAAGATAATTTCAGAATCAATGAGGGCACTATTAGCTAGAGTAGCTTGTTGAAGAACAAGTAAAAGCCAGTGTTGTTTTGACAGTTTTTGAGCGAAATCAAAGTTGCATATAAAGCCTATACATCACTCTTACCTTTATCAGTATTCACAATAAAATTTATTTGAAAACTGCAATGTTTGCTCTGCTTTTATTGAAATGGTGAACATGAATATGTCAGCTGCCTGCCTTGGTGAACAAAATGCCATGGGACTTCAGTTTAAGAAACACATGTGGGTTAAAGAGAAACAGAATCCCTTTGTGTGTTTGAGTGTTTTCAACAAGGATCTAGGGAACAGTTAGTACGAGTTTTACTAATGTGTTCCCATGTTCAGAATCACTAATTCTGAATGATAAATAGAATGCTGAAAGGAACATTTTAAGAGGAATTAATAGAAAGTTTAGTGAAAATATAAAAATATAGGCACATAATAACCCATGCTTTCCATAAAAATATATAGGAAGATAGGTAACTCATTAAATAGATACAGAGGACATGGTTAAAGATTGAATATAGGTTTATAACATGTCTTTGTTTAATTTAACATAAAATAAAATCATCAATCAAGGGAGCAAGGAATTTTATATCTGAATTTAAATATTGTTATTATTGACTGTCCTAAAAATATTTAGCCATGGGACTATCTGTGGTATATTAAAATAAAGAAAAAAATTCTTGGTTTACTATTTGTTCAAATGGCTCACTTTTATAGTCAATTATCCAGGAAAAGGCAGAGAAAAGAAATCAAGAAAGAAGAAAATAGACCATTCATACATGTGTGTTGACAATTATAAAGTTTTATGATGCTGTTTGTTTGCTTTACACAGATGCAATATAATGAAATTTATACTGCCTTCAGGCAGAATTGAGACCTGTAGATGAAAAATGAAACACAGAGTCTTTTAGTTTTATCAAGATAATAGTTTTTGAACATGTTTACTTTTTAAAACATGTTTATAGCCATATCGTTTTCAGTCAAAAATTGCACAAATTATATATCCATGTAACCAAGAACCTAAGCAAGGCAAAACATTTTCATCACCCTAAACACTTCCTTCTATGCCTTTCTATTCAATTTCTACTTGAAAGTGGCAGCCACTTTCTGATTTCCACTAAAACCAATTTGTTTTGCCTGTTTCAGGGGTTCTTACCGATGGAATCACACAATGTGCAGTGTTGTGTCCAGCTTCTTTCACTCAATGCAATGTTTTTAACATGCATATTGTTTCCTGTATCAGTATTAGTTTACTCATTTTTATTACTTATTTTTATTACTCTTTCACTCAATGTAATGTTTTAACATGCATATTGTTTCATGTATTGGTATTAGTTTATTTTTATTACTTAACACTGTCCCCTTGTAGGAATATACCAAAATATATTTCTCTATTCACTGTGATTATGAATAGATAAGATTTTGAAATGTTTCCAGTATTTGTCTGCTATAATTAAGGCTGCCATGCGCATTTTTTTAAATTTTTTTTTTAATGTTTTATTTATTTCTAGGAGAGAGAGAGAGAGAGACAGCGTGAGCAGGGCAGGGTCAGAGAGAGAGGGAGTCACAGACTGAAAGAGGCTCCAGGCTCTGAGCTGGCAATCAGCACAGAGCCCGACGCGGGGCTCGAACCCACGAACCGCAAGATCATGACCTAAGTGAAAGTCGGACGCTTAACTGACTAAGCCACCCAGGCGCCCCTGCCATGCGCATTCTTATGTAAGCCTGCTTGTGGACATACGTTTTATTTTTATTGGGTTAAATAACCTAGATTCAAATTCCTGGTCATAAAGCATATGTTTAACTATATAAGAAGTTGCCATCCTGCTCCTCCATGCGGTTATACCACTACCATCAGTTTTTGAGACTTCAAGTTGCTCTTTGTGGAAGGCAAGATAATGAGCCCCCAAAGATGTCCTGATCTCCAAAACCTGTAAATACATTACCTGACATGATAGAAGGACTTAGCTATCTTAATTTAAGGATCTTAAGGTAGGAAGCTTTTTTTTTTAATGTTTTTTTTTAAATGTTTTTTTTTATTTATTTCTAGGAGAGAGAGAGAGAGAGAGACAGCGTGAGCAGGGGAGGGTCAGAGAGAGAGGAAGTCACAGACTGAAAGAGGCTCCAGGCTCTGAGCTGGCTGTCAGCACAGAGCCCGACGCGGGGCTCGAACCCACGAACCGCGAGATCATGACCTAAGCGAAAGTCGGATGCTTAACCGACTAAGCCACCCAGGCGCCCCGAGGTAGGAAGCTTTGTATTGTGGATTCATCCAGCAGATGAAGAATAATCACAGAGTCCTTGTAAAAGGGAGGCAGGAGAGTGGGAGTCAGAGCAGATATGATAGTGGATTCAGAGATGATGAGGAGGAAGAGACAGAGAGAGAGAGAGAGAGAGAGAGAGAAAGTAGGGATATTATACTAGTTTTGACAATGGAGGCAGGGGCCGTGAACCAAGGGAGACAGGGAGCCTCTAGAATATGGGAAAAGCAAATAAATATATTTGTCTCAAGCTTTCACAATAAACACAGGTCTTCTGATAACCTGATTTTAGGACTTTTGAGCTTTAGAACTACAAGATAAAAAGCTTGTATTGTTTTAGGCCACTAAGTATGTGGTAGTTTGTTATGGCAGCAATACAAGCTAATACAATCTCCATCCTTCCCAGCTTTCAGTGTTATCAGTCCTTTAAATTTTTGCCATTCTAGTGAAAGTGAAATGATTTGGCATTGTCATTTTAACTTGAATTTCTCCAATGACTAGTAACTTTGAACATGTTTTCATTTACTTTGTGCCCATTTGTGTGTCTTATTCAGTGAAGTATTTTTCAAAGTCTCTTCAATAGCCTATCCTCTGGCTTTCCTTTTGTTGTTGATTAGCAGGAGTTTTTATATATTTCTGATGCTAGTTCTCTGTGAGGTATATGGGTTATAGGTAGTTTTCCAATTTCTGGCTAACTCATTTTCTTAATATTGTCTTTTGATTAGCTGTAATTTTTAGTTTGGTTAGATTCTAAATACATATTTATTTCTTTGTGAATAGTATTTTATGTCGTAAGAAATTGTTCCTACCTCAGTGTCATTAATGATACAATGTCAAATAAATACATTTCACTCTGACATTTCAAAGTCATTAAGTTATTTTTTGTGTTTTCTTCTGGAAAGTTTATGGTTCATATTTTTACATGTAGACTTATGATTTGACCCAAGTTTATTTTTGTCTATAGAGTGAGATAAGAGTTAAGATTTATTATTTTCTATGTGCATCTGGGTGACTCAGTCGGTTAAGCATCCAATTCTTGGTTTCAGCTTAGATCATGATCTCATGGTTCATGAGTTATAGCCCAGCATCAAACTCCATGCTGACAGCACAGAGCCTGCTTGGGATTCTCTCTCTCTCCCTTTCTCTCTCTGTCCCTACCCTGCTCATGTTCTCTCTCTCTCTCTTAAAAGAAATAAACTTTAAAAAACATATATTAAAAAGATTCATTATTTTCTAATAGTTATCCAGTTGTTTCAAAACCATTTGTTAAATACTTTCCTATATTCAATGAATTTACATGACAGCAAGAAAATATTGACTGATGACAAAAATACGTGGTCTAAAATAGGCTGGAACACAAATAATGCTTTTATTTTATAGCCATATAAGTAATGTAAAGTTCACACCAAGACTTGGGAGAAGCTACTGAATACTAGTCATACTTGAGTACATACAGCAGATTTATCATAACTTTCACAAAATAGAAAGTTTTTTGTGTGTTTGTTTTAGTTTAATACATAGACGAGGACAAAGAAAGCATATAAAAGAAGTGAACTTTATCTTTTTGACCAGATGGTACTTTTTTCTAGGCCATCCTGATAAAAAAGTTAGAGATAAGTTGCAAACATAGAAATTTAATGAAAAATTATTCATGATGGTAGGGATAGCTTCATTTCTGAGCGACTTTTAAATTATGAAATGAGACCTCAAAATCCTTTTCTTATCAAAAGTTTCAAGTTTTCAACATTACCTAGAATCATCCTCATTTAGTATGTCTTGCGTGTTTCACCAGGTACAGAGCTGCTCAGATGGCGAAGATTCAATACATTGAGCTGTCACACTGCACATTCTTGGAGTACAACCTTACGGACATTTCCCTACCTGTGCAGGGCCTCTGTTTTTACCTCTGTAGGTTCATATTTCTCAAACTGCCTTAATTATAGTATTTATGGTTGACCTCAGGCAAAAGTTTAAAAGGGTGGAATAAACATATGCATTCTGTCTCCATGAAAAGCACATCACTGAGCTATTATTCCTGGGGAATTCCAATTCAGGGAAATCACATAGACAAGCTTTTGCCCTAACACTACTTGGCTGTCTAGGCTGTACATGTGTCAGCTCCTTTACTGTCTCTATTTCTCTTTGCAAGAAACTGTAATTTTTCTAGATTTTTCTCATGCTCCTCTGCAACCTCCTTGCTAGCTAGGGAGTAATTCTTCATCAACATCAGTACCTTATTATTTTGCTTTCTTGTTTCAAAGTTTAGCTAGTTTCATCTGTTAGCAGAGAGGCAAAAAAGAGAGAGACAGACAGAGGGAGAGAGAAGGAGAGAGAAAATTAGGATTATGCAACTCAGATAGTTAAATGATCTGCTGACCAATTTAATCATCACTTTAAATACGTTCCGCTAACTAACACAGAGTCCTAATTGTTGCAAATAAACTTTTTGCCTGAGTTACCTGGATAATGATCTCAGTAATCCCCTTTCATTTTATGTGTGGAGATGTAGGCAGAAGAGATTGCATTATCTGGATCATCCAGTACCTATATGAAATTATAACACACTTGTCAAATCATGTATGATCTTTTATTTTTTGACTCTGAGAGACTAGTTTGCTGACCAAGGAAGCCACTAGGGAGCAAAGAAAGAAAAGCAAATAAACTTACCTGGGGTCAAAGGTCTCAAGGAAAAACTTACTTCCTATAAAAGGCAGACATTGTCAGGGATCACAGATTTTCCTGGGGCTAAAGTCAGAGGCAATTGCCTCCTATCTTCAAAGGCCTCACTCATTATGCCAGTTGAAACATCATAGACCTTGCCAAAATATCTTTGACTCAAATGTGCGCCATTCGAGCACGAAGGGAAGCAAAAGCTAACAAAATAAATGCATGTGTCCCAATAATACTTGATTAAAATTATTTAATGGTTATTGTTATTTTTATTATAAGAAAAAATTATTGAATAAAATTATTATATAATTTACATATAAAGTTATGTGTACAATGAAAAGCTTACTTTATATATTAAACTTAATATATATTTATACTAAATCCCTTCATATTTTGTCTAAAAAGAAAGATATGAAAATAATTTTGGAGTGGTGTAAGTGAAGTAAAACATAAGCATGGTTATAATTATTAAATAATACAGAAGTATCTTGTGTATTTTAGAGAAACTGAAGCTTGGGTTTTCATTTATAATTCACTCGGTGACCTTTAAACAATTACCTAAATTTTAATACTCTGATTCAAATGATTCAATACCTTATTGGATGGAAGTATTTAGAAGAGAACATAGGACATTACCATTAATCAATAAGAATTGCAGTTATTCTATTATTAGGACTAATAACAAAAAGAGTACTTGTACAACTCTTCTCTATATTTGAATATGTGGTATATCACATTGAATCTAGTATGAAGCTTTATTAAATACTTATATTTAAGTATGTTAGCTGAAATCTGTGAAAATATAGCTTTAAGAAATAAGTTTATACAGAGCCAAATTATATTTTGATACTACATTGTCTTATATATAATCATTCCTTTCCCTGGTGTCATTCAGTTTTATTTGTAATCAGAATCATGTATATGGGACCAGCTCTTCTAGATGTTCCTTGACAGTTGTTATCTTGCTAATTTTTAAAAAATAACTTAAAAAAAAAAGCAAAATCAAAATGTTCTAGAGAAGTCTATGACTTCTTTGTATAGTACACCCCTTTTTATAGACAACTGAAAGCTCCTCATGCAGCCTTCCAGTATTTGGCCCAGTTGCATTCCTTAGTGTTGTATACATTACTGACATATATGCCGGAGTCATCTATACTAGGTGAAAACCTGAGTTCTTTCAGCAATCACTAACACGTCATGGCTCAGAAACCTCTGTCATCCTATTACTTATCACCATGAAATATTTTCCATTTTGTCTTAATTTTTTAAAAATTGTCATGTTAAAATTGATACAGATAATCTAGGTACTTGTGATTCTATTATTTTTATGAATAATATTATATTTTTCAAGATACTTGAGCTTCAGTAATCAATGTCTTTTTTTAATAATTTTTTATATAAGAAAAAGAAAAATATTTTTTTATCGTTTTTATTTATTTCTAAAAGAGAGAAAGACAGAGTGTGAGCAGAGGAGGGGTAGAGAGAGAGGGAGACTCAGCAGGCTCCAGGCTCTGAGCTGTCAGCACGGAGGGCAACATGGGGCTTGAACTCACGAACTGTGAGATCATGACCTGAGCTGAAGTCAAATGTTTAACCAACTGAGCCACCCAGGCGTCCCTCAGTAATCAGTTTCTTTAGCTTGCAGTGCTACAGACAACAACAGCAAGAACAAACCATAACTGGAATGGCCTATCTCCGAGGTGATTATTCCAGCTAAACTAAATCTAAGTAGACACCATCCCATTGTTAACAAATTCGGATAAATCCCCAACACGAAACATATATAAATGTCTCTTGCTTTATACATATGATAGGCATCTTTGAGCACAGTCCATTTTTTTTTTTTAAAGAGTTAAAAACCTAAGGATTTTCTTAAATGTGGTAACTCCCAATATCCTGGAACTACTGAAGTATGATTAATTTCAAACTAAATTTGAGAATTCAGATATCAGTGACACAACATTAAAATATATCATATGAATTCATATCGTAATATAATTATTTTGCAACTTAGCAGTTTTTTCAATAGGAAAATGATGGTAAATCTATAATAAAATGGATACTGTGTTTTAAATTCTGCTTCTTTGGGAGTTTATAATTATTATTTATTTGACTTATTTGTTAAACATAGATTGTCTTTTAAATGAAAAATGATCTCTAGTATATATAGAAAATTTGGGAGTTTTAATGCTATTATTAACTAATTTTAAGGCCACAATGAAGAAATGGTTAATCCTACTTTGCTTTATTAAAATAGTGCTATACTTCATTGTGTTAAACTATTGAAACAACAAACAAATAGGGGCCTTTGTTCTTTGAACTGATGAGCATCTTGAGAATAGAATAAATGATTCTGCCACTGGCTTTTAAAAGATATTGTATAAACCAAAACTTCTGGCTAGCAAAAAGATGATTTTTTTCCCCATTCTCTATATATACTAGGCCTTTATTCACAGAAGACTAGCTCCTGTTACATGAAAGTACTTACATTTTTCAATCACAGCAATCATATTGAGAAGAAAATATTGAATGAAGGAAGGAAGAAAGAGAGGAAGGAAGGGATAAATAATAAATAAACAAGACCCTCTTGGAAACCTGTTGTATAGTATATCCGTGGTTTAAGACAAACATTCCTTTAACTTCTTCATTCTCAATAGGATGAGTTTTTCTGGCCTTGGTATTTATCATGCATATCAGTGAGAAAAATAGAGAATCATAATTAGGAAGGAACATATTTCTAAATTCTGAAAACTAAAAAGAAAGGTAGAGTTTAAGGCAGATTAAGTTAAATAGCAGTAAATTGGGACTACTTTAGCTGGTGGATTCCAAATAAACTCTAGAACCATTTCATTCTTCAGAACATGGGAGGGTTGATTCAACCATCTCTCCTACAATTCATGCATATTCTCTCCTTAGAAAAGCTAATATATTCATTATCCTAAAAATAATATCAATATCCTAGTATTATCAGATTTGCAAAGGTGGCCCTAACTGAAGACTTGTCCAGCTGCATTTGGATTTCTTAAAAGAAATACCAAGATTTTAGCTTTGGTAGTTGACTTCAAATTCAATGATTAAGAATAATCTCTAAAAAACTCAGAAAAGAGGAATATGCTGGCAGAATAGGAGGACCCTAGGCTTTTCTGGTCCCAGGAACAAAACTAGATAACCATCAAATCAACTGAAATATCTCAGAAATAGCAGAAGACTGAAGACTGATAGCAGAAAATCCACAACTAAAGAGAGAGAAGAGGCAACATTGAAGAAGGTAGAAATTTGGAACTGTGGTTTAGGGAAGAGAATAACAGGGCCTGCAGAGGGTGGGGAGCCATGGTTGCAGAGAAGGACAAGAAATAGAAAAAGAGGAACACACAGGGGAACACACAAGAAGAACATTTCCCCAAAGTCATAGGTTTGAAAAATGAGAGGGGCTGAATTTTGTGAGTACTTGCAACCAACAGAGTTTAAAACCTAGAATTTTAAAGTTCAGTGGTCTTGGCTGCCATAGAGCCTAAAGAACAATGTGCTTTCTTTCAGAAAAGGCAAGCAAACAACCCAGGGACAGACAGCATGGAAACCACTAACTGGAGAATGCCCAGGATACACAGTGAGATTATTTATTCTTCTCAGAGTGTGTCCCTGAGAGGCAGCTTTTACAGAGACACTTCTCTAGGAATAAAGAAATTACACCATTTCCCTTCCCCCACTCCCCCACCCCCGGCTCTTAGCATAAACACACAGCCACCAGAAGGAAGCAGCTCAGCATGGATACTGGCTGATTAACTTGCTTACATTAAGCCACACTGCCCTGTGCTCTGGTGAGACTGCCCCTCTTGGTCAAGCTTGCCTCAGACCCTGCATGCCAGGCCCCTGCCCCCAAAGACCATCACAAATCTCTGCCCACACCATGTCTCCCAACCAGAGACTTCTACAGAAATGGTGTCAGATTTCATTTCATAAGCAGACGAGAGCACACCTACTTAAAACTCCCCATCTTAAGGCCAGGGACCAAACACTGCTCACAGCAGGCAAGGAGAGCCTGTACAATTGACTGGTCTGATAGATGGAGCAGCCAGAACAAAATAGCAGAGCACATGTAGCACACACTGCAGATACTCCCTGAAGTGCCAGGCCTTGGGTACTACATAACTGCTTCTTTATAAGGCCATTACTTTTAGGAGCAGGAGATATAACTGGCTTTTCTAACACAGAGAAGAAGGCAGAGATAAGACAAAATGCCAAAACAAAGGAATTTATCCCAGATGAAAGAACAAGATAAGGTCAAGGACAGAAATCTAAGTGACACAGATATAAGTAACATGCCTGATTTAAAGTAGCAATCATAAGGATATTCACTGGGCTTGAGAAAATAATAGAAGATATCAGTGAGGGGGCGCCTGGGTGGCTTAGTCGGTTAAGCGCCCGACTTTCGCTTAGGTCATGATCTCGCGGTTCGTGGGTTCGGGCCCCGCGTCAGGCTCTGTGCTGACTGCCAGCTCAGAGCCTGGAGCCTGTTTCAGTCTGTGACTCCCTCTCTCTCTGACCCTCCCCTGCTCACGCTGTCTCTCTCTCTCCTAGAAATAAATAAAACATTAAAAAAAAAAAAAAAAAAGAAGATATCAGTGAGACCCTTACCACAGAGATAAGAGTGTTAAAAAAAGAATCAGAGATGAAGAGATCAATAAAAGAGATTGGAAATAGGCATCATGTTATAAACAGCAGATTGTAAAAAGCAGAGGAATGAATTAATGACCCAGAAGGCAAAATAATGGAAAATAATGAAGCTGAAGAAAAAAAAGAAAGAAAAATTATATAACATGAGAATAGACTGAGTGAACTCAGTGACTGCATCAAATGTAATAACATTCATATTTTAGGAGTCTTAGAAGAAGAGGGACAAAGGGGGGCAGAAAATTTATTTCAAGAAATAATAGAAGAAAGATTTCCTAATCTGGGGCAGGAAAAAGACATGCAAATCCAGGAGGCACAGAGAACTCCTCTCAAAATCAACATAAGTCGTGCCCACAGCAAGACATGTTGTAATTAAAATTTTAAAATATACTGATAAAGAAAAGTCTTAAAAGGAGCACACAAAGGAAGTCTTTAACTTACTATGGAAAACCCATTAGGGTAGCTGGCAATTTCTCAACAGAAACTTAGCAAGCCAGACAGGAATGGCGTGATATATTCAAAATACTGAATGAGAAAAATGTGTAGCCAAGAATACTCTATCCAGCAAGGCTACCATTCATAATAGAAGGAGAGATAAAGAGTTTCCCAGACAAACAAAAACTAAAGGAGTTCATGGCCACTACATCAACCCTGCAAGAAACATTAAAGGGGCTCTTCGAGTGCAAAGGAGAGACCAAATGTGACAAAGACAAGAGAGCAACAGAAAAAAATCTCCAGAAACAATGGCAAAGCAAGTAATTAGATGGCAATAAACACATCTCTATCAATAATTACTTTGAAGGTAAGAGGACTAAATGCTCCAATCAAAAGATATAGGGTGTCATAATGGGTTAAAAAAAACAAAACAAGACTAATCTATATGCTGCCTACGAGAGACTCATTTTAGACATAAAGACACCTGCATATTGAAATAGAGGGGTGGAGAAATATCATGCAAATGGATGTTAAAAGAAAGCCAAAACTAGATTTTAAAACAAAGACTGTAAAAAGAGAAAAGAAGATCATTATGTAATCATAAAAAGGACAACCAACAGGAAAGTATAACACTTATAAGTATGGATGCACCCCTCATGAAAGCACCCAAATATATAAAACAATTTATAATAAACAAAGAAATTAGTGGATAATAACACAATAATTGTAGGGAACTTAATACCCCACTTACATCAATGGACAGATCATCTAAACAGAAAATAAACAAGGAAACAATGGTTTTGAATGACCTACTCAACCAGTTGTACTTAAAAGATATATTCAGAACATTCCATCCTAAAACAGCAGAATACACATTCTTTTAAAGAGCACGTGCAACATTTTCCAGAGTAGATCGCATATGAGTTCACAAAACAGGTCTCAAAAAAAGAGATTCAAATTATACCATGCATCTTTTCTAACCACAATGCTATAAAACTAGAAGTCAACCACACACACACACACACACAAAAAAATGGAGGTTAAATAAATGGAGGTTAACACTAGCTACCAAACAATGAATGGGCCAACCAGGAAATCAAGGAAGAAATTTTAAAAAAATACATGGAAGCAAATGAAAATGAAGACATAATGGTCCAAAACCTTTGGGATAGAGCAAAAGCAATCCTAAGAGGAAAGTATATAGCAATACAGGTCTATCTCAAGAAGCAAGAAAAATCTCAAATAAACAACCTAACCCTATACCTAAAAGAGCTAGAAAAAACAACAAATGAAATTTAAAGCCAGCAGAAGAGAGGAAATAATAAAGATTAGAGCAGAAATAAATGATACAGAACTAAAAATAAAACAAAATTAAACAGATCAATGAAACCAGGAGCTAATTCTTTGAAAAAATTAATAAAATTGATAAACCTCTAGCCAGGGTTATCAAAATAAAATAGAAAGGACCCGAATAAATAAAATCACAAATGAGAGAGGGGAAATAACAACCAACACTGAAGAAATTCAATTTTACAAGAATATTATGAAAAATTCTATGCCACCAAATTGAGCACTCTGGAAACAATGGATAAATTCCTGGAAGCATATAAAATACCAAAACTGGAACAGGAGGAAAGAGAAAATTTGAACAGACTGATAGCCAACAAAGAAATTGAATCAGTAATCAAAAAACTCCCAGTAAACAAAAATCCAGCACCAGATGCCTTCAGAGGCAAATTCTACCTATTTTTAATTCTAACATTTAAAAAGGAGTTAAAACCTATTCTTCTCAAACTATTCCAAAATGAGAAAAGGGAGGAAAACTTCCAAATTGATTTTATGAGGGAAGCATTATCCTGATAACAAAACCAGATAAAGATTCTAATAAAATGGAGAACTGCAGGCAAATATCTCCTATGAACATAGATGCAAGAATTCTCAATAAAGTACTATCAAAGTGAATCCAACAATACATTTTAAAAAATCATTCACACAATCTCCTTTCTTCCTTGCTTCTTTCCTTGCCTCCATCATTTGTCTCTTTATGCAGTTCATTCATTTATTTCTAGGTAGCAACAGTGGTTCAGTACTCATAAATCAATCAGTGTGTGTTTCACTGCTCAAATCAATCAGTGTGATACACAACATTGAAAGGAGGGATAAGAACCATATGCTCATTCTAATAAATGCAGGAAAGGCATTTGACAAAGTACGACACCAACTCATGATAGAAACCCTTAACAAAGTAGGTTTAGAGGGAATATAACTTAACATTAAAAAGGCTATATGTGAGAAACCTATGGCTATTATCATCCTCAAAGGGGAAAACTGAAAACTTCCTCTACAGTCGGGAACAAGACAGGGATGTCCATTTCACCACTGTTATTTAACATAGTACTGGAAGGCCTAGCCACAAAAATCAGACAACAAAAAGAAATAAAAGGCTTTTAAATCAGTAAGGAAGAAGTAAAGCTTTTACTATTTGCAGATGACATGATATACTACGTACGAAACTGGAAAGACCACCAAAAAACGGCTAATGCTGTTAAATGAATTCAGTGAAGTTGCAGGATAAAAACAATCAATGTACAAAAATTTGTTGCATTTCTATATTATAATGAAGAAGCAGAAAGAAAAATAAGAAATCAACCCCATTGACAATTATAACAAAAACAATAAGATACCTAGAAGTAAACCTAACCCTAGACATGGAAGAACTGTACTCTGAAAACTGCAAAACACTGAAAGAAGAAATTGAAGATGACATAAACAAATGGAAAGACATTCCTTATTGTTAAAGTATCTATACTACTATGGAAAACAGTCTGTACATTTAGTGCAATCCCTATCAAAATACCTGCAACATTTTTCACAGAACTAGAACAAAACTAAAATTTGTATGGAACCACAAAAGACCTCGAATAGCCAAAGCAACCTTGAAAAAAAACAAAACCAAAAACAAAGCTAGAAGTATCATAATTCTGGACTTCAGGTTATATTACATAGTTGTAATGATCAAAACTCTATGGTCCTGGCACAAAAATAGACACATAAATCAATAGACTAAAACAGAATAGAAAATCTAGGAATTAACCACAACTATATGGCCAATTAATGTTTGACAAAGCAGGAAAGAATATCCAGTGGGTGGAAAAGTCTCTAACACAAATGGTGTTGGGAAAACTGGATAGCAACATGCAAAAGAATCTGGACCACTTTCTTGCACCAAATGCAACAATAAACTCAAAGTGTATTAAATACCTAAATGTGAGACCAGAAATCATAAAAATCCTAGAGGAGAACATAGGCATCAACGTGTTCGACATTGACCATAGCAGCTTCCTTCTAGATATGTTTCCTGAGGCAAAGGAAACAAGAAAAAATAAACTATTGGTACTACATAAAAATCAGAAGCTTCTTCACAGTGAATGAAACAATCAACAAAACTAAATGGCAACCTACAGAATGAGAGAAGATATTTGCAAATGACATATTTCATAAAAGGGTTAGTACCCAAAATATATAAAGAGCTTATCAAACTCAACACCCAGAAACCAAATAATCCACTGAAGAAATGGGCAAAAGACATGAATAGACACTTCTCCAAAGAAGACATCCAGATGACCAACCAACATATGAAAAAATGCTCGACATCACTCATCATCAGGGAAATACAAACCAAAACTATAATGAAATATCACTGCACACCTGTGAGAATCGCTAAAATCAACAACACAAGAAACCACGGGTGCTGGTGAGGATGTGGAGAAAGGGAATCTCTCTTGCACTGTTGGTGGGAATGCAAGGTGGTGCAGCCACTCTGGAAAACATTATGGTAGTTCCTCAAAAACTTAAAACACAACTACCCAATTATCCAGCAATTAGACTACTAGGTACTTACCCGAAGAATACAAAAATAGTTACTCAAGTGGGTACATGCATCCTTGTGTTTGTAGAAACATTATCTATATTACCCATATTATGGAAACAGTGCAAGTATTCATTGATGAATGGATAAAGAAGAGGTGGTGTGTGTATTATGTAAACGCACACATACATACATATGCATACACACACAGTGGGATATCACTCAGCCATAAAAGAATGAAATCTTGCCATTTGCAAAGACTTGGATGGAGTTTGAGAATATTATGCTAAGTGAAATAAGTCAGCCAGAAAAAGACAAATACCCTCTGATTTCATTCATATGTGGAATTTAAGAAACAAAATAAATGAGCAAAAGGGAAAAAAAGGGAGATAGGTGAACCAAGAAACAGACTCTTAACTATAGAGAACGAACTGATGGTTACCAGAGGGGAGTTGGATGGTGGAATGGGTGAAATAGGTCATGGGGATTAAGGGGTGCACTTGTGATGAGCACCAGGTGTTGGATGGAAGGGTTGAATCACTAAATTGTACACCTTAAACTAATATTATCCTGTATGTTAACTAACTGGAATTTAAGTGAATACTTAAAAATAATACAATATTTTTAAACAAATAATTTCCGTCTATCTCTGGAATCTTTTTATTACTCTTCAGGGTTTTTTTTAATTGTGTTATCTACAATTTTGTAAAATATTGGCTTCTTCAATATCACATTGCCTCTCAGGGGCTCCTGTGTGGCTCAGTTGATTAAGGGTCTAACTTCAGTTCAGGTCATGATCTCACAATTTGTGAGTTGGAGGCCTGCATAGGGTTCTGTGCTGACAGCTCAGAGCCTGGAGCCTGCTTCGGATTCTGTGTCTCCCTCTCTCCTTGCCCCTCACTCACTCACACTCCCTCTCTCTCTCTCTGTCTCAAAAATAAACACACACTTAAAAAATAAAAAAATTAAAAATATAACATTGTTCATCAAATTATAAGATCTCAGATGTATAAGGAAGTGTAAGACCTAAAAAATGATTTAAACACCTTTAGAAACATCCTCTCAGATCTTCCATGGCCAGAAACTGAACAAAATCTGAGAAAATCTTTTCCATTTTGATAAAACACTTCAGGAACTCCCTCCCTTGCATTTCTATTCTTAGGTCAAATTCTTATACTTGAGATTACACTAAAGGCTTCTCTGTCATATATGTAATAAGCTTTTAATATTTGACAACAGAGTCCTCTCTCCTCTACTTCATTTTCAAGTTATCTTTGTTCCATGTTAAAGAACCCTGGGTCTTGAGCATTATCTCTTGCTATAAATTTTTAAATATTTATTTTTAATTCTTTTCTTCATTCAAAAGTGATTGAGAATCACTGACACATAGCCTGAACTTGACTAGTGTGATATTTGTAGCTTTTCCTAAATTATGCAGTCTTTTTTAAAATGTCATTAATTCTAGGGACACCTGAGTGGCTCAGTCGACTAAGCATGTGACTTTGACTGAGGTCATGATTTTATGGTTTGTGAATTTGAGCCCTGTGTCTGACTCTGTGCTGACAGTGTGGAGCCTGCTTAGGATTCTCTTTCCCTTTCTCTCTGCCTCTCCCCTCACCTTGGGCTCTTTCTATCTCAAAATAGATAAACAAGGGGCACCTGGGTGGCTCAGTTGGTTAAGCATCCAACTTCGGCTCAGGTCATGATCTCAGGGTTCGTGGGTTCGAACCCCGCATCGGGCTCTGTGCTGACAGCTCAGAGCCTGGAGCCTGCTTCGGATTCTGTGTCTCCCTTTCTCTGACCCTCCCCTGATCACGCTGTCTCTCTCTCTCAGAAATAAATAAAACATTAAAAAATTTAAAAAAAATAGATAAACAAACTTTTAAAAATGTCATGGGGCTCAGTTGTTTGAGTGTCTGACTTCAGCTCAGATCAGGATCTCATTGCCCATAAGTTCGAGTCCCATGTGGGGCTCTGTGCTGACAGCTCAGACCCTGAAGTCTGCTTTGGATTCTGTGTTTCCCTGTCTTTCTGACCCTCCCCCACTCGTGCTCTGACTCTCTCTCTCTCTCTCTCTGTCTCAAAAATAAATCAACAGAGACATGAGTTCTAAAAATGAGTATTATTTTATAGATTGAGATTCTTTTTTTTTTTTAAATGTTTTATTTATTTCTAGGAGAGACAGAGACAGCGTGAACAGGGCAGGGTCAGAGAGAGAGGGAGTCACGGACTGAAACAGGCTCCAGGCTCTGAGCTGGCAGTCAGCACAGAGCCCGACGCGGAGCTCGAACCCGCAAACCACGAGATCATGACCTGAGCGAAAGTCAGACGCTTAACCGACTAAGCCACTCAGGCACCCCATAGATTGAGATTCTTAATGTAGAAGCCTACAGTAATAATTTACCATGTATTTCATTTTTAGTAGGAAAAATTTTAGCCTGAATTTGCATTTTATTTTACATCCTCTGTGACTCTAATAATTCTTTTTTTCCCATTTTATGTTGTTTAAATATTAATACAATGCTACCAACGTCTTTATTAGACAATAATTGAGGGAAAATAATCCCTAATTATATTAGTAAGATTGAACAGTAAACATAAATTTATAATTTACCTAGAGCAAAAGTTACTTTGGAGAATTTTGTTATTGGTTTCCAAAATCAAATAATATTTATTATAGTGAGAAAATCTCTTCCTAAAACTATCCTTCTAATAATACATCTCAGAATTCAGTGGTCTTCATGGATTGATACCACCATATATTTTTTTTAAATTTTTAATGTTTTATTTATTTCTGAGAGAGAGAGAGACAGCGTGAGCAGGGGAGGGTCAGAGAGAGAGGGAGATACAGAATCTGAAACAGGCTCCAGGCTCTGAGCTGGCTGTCAGTACAGAGCCCGATGCTGGGCTCGAACCCATGTACCGTGAGATCATGACCCGAGCTGAAGTTTTACGCTTAACTGACCGAGCCACCCAGGCGCCCATATTCTTTTTTTCTTTTAATGTTTATTTATTTTTGAGAGAGAGAGAGAGAGAGAAAGACATAAAGCACGAGCCTGGGAGGGACAGAGAGAGAGCCACAAAGAATCTGAAGCAGGCTCCAGGCTCTGAGCTGTCAGCCCAGAGCCCAATGCCAGACTCAAACTCACAAACCATGAAATCACTACCTGAGCTGAAGTGAGACCCTTAACCAACTGAGCCACTCAGGCCCTCGCCACCATATTTCTTTATCTACATACTGTGTGTCACATAAATTTGAAATTTAATTATTTTTTTTAAAAAAGAGCCAGATGTATCTGTGTACCTGTGTATTTATCTGCAAATGAAACTCAATAAGGAACAGAGTAAGAAATAACAACAACAAAGAGAAAGAAACAAATATGTAAAGTCCAAGTAAACTAAAGCACAAAACCCAGATGAGTTTTTCCATTGGGAAGTAGATGAAAGAATGGATTAATTTGTCTCTAGGTTTGGACCTTCCCAGGGTTCTTCATAAATCATTCATATTCTGACATAGTCTGTCAGCTATGTTGACTTTGGTTGCCATTCCAGGTGCCTATCTCTCGTGTGTGTTCTTATTTTTATTCCCATTTTTTGAAAAGGTACCTCTTGATGTTGTAAAGAAATTTGAATTGTATCAGCTTCTAGTAGAAATATCCTCTCCCTTCTTTTCCTTGATTCTTCTTTCCTATTTTGCCTTTAATCTCTCTCCCTGATTAGCTGATTATTATTTCTAAAATCAAGAAAGTTGACCACCTGGCTATTACTAAACTGTGAAAAACAGTGCCTTCTATTGTTATATCATCATATTACCTCTGAAAGTCCCTGGCAAAACTATTTTATTCCAGTCAGTTCCAATAGCGTTAGGCTTCAGAAATGAAATGCTTTGCATCATTCAGAGACAATTTTCTCTAAAGTGGTATAAACGAAAGTTAGGTATACATGCAGAATCACTGTTTCTTACACACATTCATATATGCATATATTACTGTGTACACACATCTTTACATTTGTACAAAAAACTTATTAATGAACCTTCTATTTAGTTACACTTTCTTCCACTTGAATTTTCTTATTTATTAGTGTAATGATCTTTATTCAGGTAAAGTAAAGCAATAATCAAAATTTAGACCAACCTCCATAACATTTTTGAAAATACTTAATGTTACAAACGATTTTGCTTTTATTTAATCTTCTTGTGTTTTATATGTTTAAATTCCATTTATTTTATTATGTCAGGCAAAGGATGTATTTATGCTACCATTTCAAAAACTGAAGCAAATATTAAAGATCTTCAGGAGAGCCCTATTGTCAATGCCGACTGAGTTAACCACAGTCTGTATCTTTCCTTTATAGGCCATATTGCCTATGAGAATTTTGGGAGATGTTATTAATGTATTTAATTTTTATGCTCATTAATGGTTTCAGCATATACTACATTTTTTTAACCCTCCAGTTTCTGGAACTAAAATGGAAAACACCATATAAATTTTAGATATATGTATATATGGATAATTTTAAATCTCACAACTCAGTTTAAGTTTATGCATGCAACACTTCTCTGCCTTTTTTCAAATTTACTGATAGTTCTCTATTTATAGTTAGAAATGAATAGCTTAACATTTTTAGGAATCTTTTGTGTGTTTTCTCTTTACATACTGACCTCTACCTCTACACAAGAAGAGAGATTGTTTGGGCTTCTGAGTGGCTCATTTGGTTAAACATTTGGTTAAACATTGTGCATGATCTCATGGTTCGTGGGATCGAGCCCTGTGTCAGGTTCTGCATTTACAGTGTAGAGCCTGTTTGGGATTCTCTCTCTCCCTCTCTCTCTCTGCCTCTTTCTCTCTCTGTCTCAAAATAAATAAACATAAAAAACAAAAAGAAGAGAGATTGTCAACAATGACTGGCAATTGCTATTTTTTAGGGGTATGTACAGGGAATAAGTAGTCACATGCCTTGTCTCTTTCATTTAAAAATGATGTTGGTTCTATTCCATGGTATAACTCTGGAAGTCCATACCTCAAGTTTATAGATCACTTTCTTTGGAATACGTTATTACTCTAGCCTCAGTGAATGAAAGAACACCTTTAATACAAAATACATCTGGAGAAGCAGGCTCATGTAGCTAACTTACATACCTACTTCCTCGTATCTCTGATCTTCATAACTACCATCTACTAACTCCCAAGGACTCTTTTGTGAGCAACTTTTATCTGTACTATGTTGTTTCTGGTGGTTTTCTGAGCATTGTGGCTCATTCATAAATGTGATGTCATTTGTCTTTACTACTGAGAATGTGTCCATCTTTTATCTCCAGGTATCTTCCTTCCCTTGTAGGCTTAGCATCTGCATTTGCCTATAGTAAGTTCTCTTTATATTTGGGTCCCATTACATTCCTCACTTTGCCTTTTATATTTCTTTGTCTTGTATTTGTGCATCTATGTTCTATTTAGGAATAAGCAAACCGTTCCCTTAAGTTAACAGCTATCTATAACCATCTCTTCAATTTCAATGAAAAATAAATTTCATTGTACTTAAATATGACTACAAGTGGAAACATCCACTTACCAAAGGGTATTTCTGAGGTCAAGTAGATTCTGTACTACTAGAAGAGCTTATACATGCATCTCACCTTCAGCCCTTCCTATAAACTTATTAATTAAATATCCCTTCATAGGCCTGATTCACATAAGTTGCTTGTTTTATAATAAAAGATGTCACTAAGATTTCCTGTGTTTATACATGTACCTTTCTGAAACCCTTTAAGTACTATTAGTTTCTTTCATTAAATAGAACTTTTCCCATATATTTAACATTACGTAGTTGTTAATGTGAATTAAAAGGTCACAGTTAAGTATTAAATATTTGTCAATAACTCACTTAAGAATACAATATTTTAAAAAGAGGTAACAGCTTTTTAAATCAATCCCATAAACAGATGAAATGTTGTCCTTGTCTTTGAGAAAATATTTAAAAATATTTCTTCAATTTCTTGAATGAGTACATAAATTAAGAAGCAAAAAAAATATTTCTTCAAAATTCTTGAGAAAGTTATAGGAACATTAGTAAGAAATAATATAAATCATGTAAACATTTTACCCACTTCTCTTCAATTGTGGTATTTTGTAAAACTATACTATAATATTACAGTCAGGACTTTGACATTGACAATTCATTGACAACCTTTCATCTTATTCAGATTACTTCAGTTTGATTTGTACCCTATGTGTGTGTTAAATTTTATACATTTTTGTCACCTGTGTAGGTTTGTATATCAACCATCATAGTTAATATGTTGAAAAATTCCATAAACACAAGGTCTGTGATCTCATTTTTTTTATAACCATGTGATAACATTTTTAATGTAACTATTTTTTACATTTTACACTTAGGGAAGGGTCAAAAGTCTTTTTGTCAGCCCAGTGTCTGTCCAGATAATTTAAATTAATCATCTCCCTGTTCTTCCACAGAGGGCATCACTACTTGAGTTATAGACTCCAGGGTGCTTTCCTCTTGGTTTTTCAGCGTTGTGATATATTGCATGTCTGTACATCATCAAAGCAAATTGCCTCTTCAATGATGTGTAAGTATAATACATCATCAAAATGGGATGCAGTGATAATGCATTACTCAGAAAAAAAATGGCTATCGTACTCGACAGACAAGGTCAAGGAGCAAATTCAAATAGCTCCAGCACAGTTCATGAGGAGCATTCCCGGCCTGGAAGTGAGTTTGTTTGCTTAAAATAATCCACTTGAAATGTGGACAAGGCTAAAATGTATGTGTGCTCTGGATTGATTCCTTTAGTAAATTGAAAATGAGGTGGTTGAACTTCCACTAAAATGACATCTAGATGACATGTGAATGGCTTTTCTGTCCACAGGGTGTTTTGAATCATGTGTATTTCTTACTCATTAGCAGCAAATTGTTTTTTTAGAGGCAGTTCTTCAACAAGATTGCAAACACCTTCAGGGTAGTAACTGTCTTATATTTCCTTTGTTTCTTCCACGGTGTCTAAAACATTAGTGAGCCCATGGAAGACACTCAATAAATACTTATTTAATGGAATTGAATTTGTAAACACCAGAGACTCCTGCTTCTCCTCAACATAGCTTGACTCTTGGCTGCCCAGAGTCTTTGCATGCTAGGTGGGAAGGTTACAGTGCTAGAACTCTGTTGGCCTACTATCCTGTTTGCTGCTCTCTTTTCCTTCTTTCTTTTTATCTTTCTTCCTTTAAGTAGAGCTTTTTGGCCAGGAGCTATTTTTATAAAGCATTTCATTCGAGCTCATGTGGGACTAAACTTTTAAGTTTGGCTTTGGGACTAGAGAAGAGTATAACTCATGAAGGTTGTTCTGCACTGCAAAAAGAACAGGATTTGAGGAAGGGCGGTTTTTGAGATTGGCATTGCAGCATTTTCCCCCAGTTGCTGTCAAATTAGCTTCTTGAAAACATACTATATTGGGGCGCCTGGGTGGCTTAGTCGGTTAAGCATCCGACTTTCGCTTAGGTGTGATCTCGCGGTTCGTGGGTTCGAGCCCCATGTCGGGCTCTGTGCTGACTGCCAGCTCAGAGCCTGGAGCCTGTTTCAGTCTGTGACTCCCTCTCTCTCTGACCCTCCCCTTCTCACGCTGTCTCTCTCTCTCTCTCCTAGAAATAAAAAAAAAAAAAAAGAAAACATACTATATTTATCTCTCTACCCCTTGGTTCATAGCAGTTTTATTTCAGTGTCACCAGCGAAGAAGAGCACCACAATCACAATATTTTGTCTAAGAGTGGGGTCTAAAACTGAATCCTCTGAGGATATACTAGGAGCAATATAAATATAAGCAATATAATATACTCTGGAAACAATACATCATTTCCTGATGTCTCTGTAGGCCACATATGTTTCAGAAATATACATATTACAGTGCAGTGAATATATAGTGCATTTTACCTAGCTCTAAAAATAATCAAACCAAGTTTCTTACAACTGACTTTGACGATGTGTGTTCAAGTGGGGATATATAATACTTGTGCTCTTGACCAGTGTGGTGAAATAAAGAGAAGCCAATAGATTTTATTTTATGTGCCAGTTCTGATTGTTCAGAGACAGTTATATCAATACTTTGTTGATAAAAGTAATAAGTCAGGGATCATTAACAATGTCGGCCAGGTGCTCAAGCAGAGACATGTGATATGCTACCTGGTGGGGGGAATGATTCAGAGTCACAGGGCCTGACTCTAATAAAGGTATTGTACTTGGCAAAATGTTGGGCCATGGGCAAATCACTTAATAAAAATGTTTCATTTAATATTGTGAAATCACACTATAAGTTGCATACTGTATGATATGTCTTTATTATACTGCTAATTGTTTATGGATTACAGAATGAAAACAATCACTAGAACAATCTAGAACAATCATTAGAAACAAAAGGAACACCAACAAAAAAAACTTAAGTAGAGTCTATAATCCCACCAGTCCAGAGGCAACAATTTATTGATATTCTTTTACATACCTTTGTATATATTACCAACTTACGTGTTACCATATGTATTATTTTAATATTTTTTGCTCTCTACTTGTGTGCCATGAATACTTGAAAATTAGAAGATAATTTTCCAAAGCTGTTTTAATATTTGCACAACAGTCAGTTCTTTGAGTTTACCGTAATTTACTAAATACTTACTTAGACATTAAAGGAGGGTCTAACTTTTGTGTATTTAAATTATACTAACACTAAAGGTGATAGATAGATGATAGATAGATAGATAGATAGATAGATAGATAGATAGATAGAAGGGAGGGAGGGAGGAAGGAAGGAAGGGAAGAAGGAAGAAAGAGAAAGAAAGAACTGTTCAGGTATACAGTGTAGTGACTGGACAACTGTACACCTTATGCTGTCCTCACGACAAGTGTAGCTGTCGTCTGTTACCTTACAACACTATACAATACCATTGACCATATTCCCTATATTGTACCTTTCACCTCCATGACTTACTCATTTGGTAACTGGCAGCCTATATCTCCCACTCCCCTTCACCCATTTTGCCCATTTCTTCCTGCCTTAAAACCAATAATGTGCTCTCTGTATTTATGGGTCTGTTTCTGCTTTTTTGTTTATTCATTTTATTAAAAAATTTCACATATAACTGAAATCATATGGTATTTTTTTCTGTCTGAGTTAAGTGAAATAGATCAGACAAATGAGCATACTGCCCTCCCTGTACATCCATACTCTTGCAAGTAACAAAATATCTTTCTTTTTTATGACTGAGAAATAACCCATTGTATGCATATATATACCACACCTTCCTTATCCATTCTTCTGTTGATGGATAGTTAGGTTCCCTACCTATTTTGGCTATTGTAAGTAATGCTGCAATAAGCATAGGGATGCATATATAGTTTTAAATTAGTGTTTTTGTTTCCTTTGGATTAATACCCAGAGGTGGGACTATTGGATTGTATGGTATTTCTGTTTTTCATTATTTGAAGAACCTCCATACTGTTTTCCACATGGCAGCACCAGTTTACATTTTCAGCAGTGGTGCAGAAGGATTCCTTTTTCTCCACCTCCTCAACAGCATTTACTGTTTCTTGCCTTTACGATTCTGGCCATTCTGACAGGTGTAAGATGATATATCATTGTGGTTTTGATTTGCATTTCCCTGATGATTAGTCATGTTGAACATCTTTTTGTGTGTCGGTTGTCCATCTCTATGTCTTTGGAAAAATGACAGATCCTGTTCCAATCATCTGCCCATTTTTAATCAGATCATTGGCTTTGGGGGTTGAGTTATATAAGTTCTTCATATAGTTTTGTTACTAACCCCTCATCAGATATATCATTTACAAATATCTTCTCCCATTCATTAGGTTACCTTTTTGTTGTGTTGTTTCCCTCACTGTGCAAAAGCTTTTCATTTTGGTATAGTTTTGATAGTTTATTTTTGCTTTTGTTTCACTTGCCTTAAGAGACATACTGATAAATACGTTGCTAAGACCAATGTCAAAGAGATTCCTGCCTATGTCTTATTCTAGGATTTTTATGGTTTTAGGTCTCACATTTAGTACTTAATAAATTTTGAGTTTACTTTTGCATACATGGTAAGAAAGTGGTCTAGATTCATTGTTTTGCATAGCTGTCCAGTTTTTCCCTGCACCATTTTTTTTGAAGACAATCATTTCTCCATTTCATATTCTTCTCTCCTTTGTCATAGATTAATTAATCATACAAGCATGGGTTTATTTTTGGGCTCTCTATTCTTTTGATCTATGTGTCTATTTTTGTGCTTGTACCATACTGATTTTATTATTATAGCTTTATAGTGTACCTTGAAATTTGGGGTTGTGATACCCCCAGCTTTGTTCTTCTTTCTCACGGTAAATTTGGCTATTGGGATCTTTTGTGGTTCTGTATAAATTTTAGGATTATTTGTTCTGGTTCTGTTAAAATATGCTATTGGTATTTTGATAAGGATTGCATTGAATCTGTAGATTACTTTGGGTAGTATATACACTTTGATAATTTTAATTCTTCCATTCCATAAACATAATATCTCTTTCCATTTCTTTGGCATAGTAAATATATTTGAAATAAATTGTCTCTAACTTCCTTTATCAAGATTCAAAAGTTCATATGTTTGAACAAATGAAATACAGATTTTATGGGATTTACTTGATATTAAAAGAATTGTTTTAAAGTACACTACAGAATGTCTATGACACTTGAGCCTTTGCAAAGAATGTACCTGATTATGAGAAATAGGTGCAATCAGTTCTGCTTAATCACTTATTTTGAAGAAAACAATTTATTCATTACTTTTGACATATTATTTATTATTTTTTAAATATAATTTATTGTCACATTGACTTCCATACAACACCCAGTGCTCATCCCAAGTGCCCTCCTCAGTGCCCATCACCCACTTTTCCTTCTCCCCCATGCCCATCAACCCTCAGCTTGTTTTCTGTATTTAGAAGTCTCTTATGTTTGCCACCCTCCCTCTCTGTATGTAACTTGTTTTTTCCCTTTCATTCCCCCATGGTCTTCTGTTAAGTTTCTCAAGATCCACATATGAGTGAAAACATATGGTATCTGTCCTTCTATGTCTGACTTATTTTACTTAGCATAATACCTTCCATTTCCATCCATGTTGCTGCAAATGGCCAGATTTCACTCTTTCTCATTGCCAAGTAGTATTCCACTGTATTTATAAACCACATTTTCTTTATCTGTTCATCAGTTGATGGATATTTAGGCTTTTTCCATGTTTTGGCTATTGTTGAGAGTGCTGCTATAAACATTGTGGCACATATGTCCCTATGCATCAGCATTCCTATATCCCTTGGGTAAATTCCTAGCAGTGCTAGTGCTGAGTCCTAGAGTAGTTCTATTTTTAATTTTTTGAGGAACGTCCACACTGTTTTCCAGAACGGCTGCACCAGTTTGCATTCCCACCAACAGATCAAGAGGGTTCTCATTTCTCCACATCCTTGCCAGCATCTATAGTCTTCTGATTTGTTCATTTTAGTCTCTCTGACCGGTGTGAGGTGGTATCTTAGTGTGGCTTTGATTTGGTATTTCCCTGATGATAAGTGATTTTGAGCATCTTTTCATGTGTCTCTTTGCCATCTGGATGTCTTCTTTGAAAAAGTGTCTATTCATGTCTTCTGCTGTTTCTTCCCTGGATTATTTGTTCTTCAAGTGTGGAGTTTGGTGAGATTTTTATAGATTTTGGATATTAGCCCTTTGTCTGATATGTCATTTGCAACTATCTTTTCCCATTCTGTTGGTTGCCTTTTCGTTTTGTTGATTGTTTCCTTTGAAGTGCAGAAGCTTTTCATCTTGATGAGGCCCCAATAGTTCATTTTTGCTTTTAAATCTCTTGCCTTTGGAGATGTGTCAAGTAAGAAATTGCTGCATCTGAGGTCAGAGAGGTTGTATCCTACTTTCTCCTTTAGGGTTTTGATGGTTTCCTGTCTCACATTCAGGGTTTTCATCCAGTTTGAACTTATTTTTGTGTATGGTGTAAGAAAGTGGTCTAATTTCATTCTTCTGCATGTTGCTGTCTAGGTCTTCCAGCACCATCTGTTAAAGAGGCTGTCTTTTTTCCATTGGATACTCTTTCCTGCTTTGTCAAAGATTAGTTGGCTCTACCTTTGTGGGTCCATTTGTGGATTTTCTATTCTATTCCATTGGTCTATGTGTCTGTTTTTGTGCCAATACCATACTGTCTTGATGATTACAGCTTTGTATTAGAAGCTAAAGTCTGGGATGGTGTTGCTTCCTGCTTTGGATTTCTTCAGTAGTACTTTGACTATTTGGGGTCTTTTGTGGTTGCTTATAAATTTTAGGGTTGTTTGTTTCAGATTTGAGAAGAATGCCAGTGCAATTTTGATTGGAATTGCATTGAATGTGTAGATTGCTTTGGGTAATATTGACATTTTAACAATATTTATTCTTCTAATCCATGAGCATGGAATTTTTCTCCATTTCTTTGTGTCTTCTTCAATTTCCTTCACAAGCTTTCTATAGTTTTCAGCCTACAAATCTTTTACATCTTTGGTTAGGTTTGTTCCTAGGTATTTTCTGTTTCTTGGTGCAATTGTGAATGGGATCAGTTTCTTTATTTCTCTTTCTGTTGCGTCATTATTGGTGTATAAAAATGCAACCAATTACTGTACATTGATTTTGTACTCTGCGACTTTGCTGAATTCATGGATCAGTTCTAGAAGACTTTTGGTGGAATCTGTGAGGTTTCCTTGTAGAGTATCATATCATCTCTAAAAAGTGGAAGTTTGACGTTTTCTTTGCCAATTTTCATGGTTTTTATTTCATTTTATTGTCTGATTGCTGATGCTAAGAATTCCAACACTATGTTAAACAACAGTGGGAGAGTAGACATCCCTGTGCTTTTCCTGAACTCAGGGAGAAAGCTCTTAGTTTTTACCCAATGAGGATAATATTAGCTGTGAGCTTTTCATAAATAGTTTTTATGATGTTTAAGTATGTACCTTCTATGCCGACTTTCTTGAGGGTTTTTACTAAGAAAGATGCTATATATTGTCACATGCTTTTTTTGTATCTATTGACAGGATCATATGGTTCTTCCCCTTTATTTTATTAATGTGCTATATGACATTGATTGATTTGTAAATATTAAACTAGCCCTGAAGCCCAGGAATGAATCCCACTTGATGATGGTGAATAATTCTTTATATATGCTGTTGAAATTGATTTGTTAGTATCTTGTTGAAAATTTTTGCATCCATTATCATCTGGGATATTGGCCTGTAGTTCTCCTTTTTTTGCTTGGTCTCTCTCTGGTTTGGGTATTAAAGTAATGCTGGCTTTATAGGATGAGTCCAGAAGTTATCCTTCCATTTATATTTTTTGGAACAGCTGGAGAATGATAGATATTAACCTTGCTTTAAATGTCTGGTAGAATTCCCCAGGGAAGCCATCTGGCCAAGGGCTCTTATTTGTTGGGAGATTTTTGATTACTGATTCACTTTCTTCACTGGCTATTGATCAGTTCAAATGTTCTATTTCTTCTCATTTGAGTTTTGGTAGTGTACGGGTGTTTAGGAATTTGTCCATTTCTTCCAGGTTGTCAGTTTGTTGGCATATAACTTTTCATAGTATTCCCTGGTAATTGCTTGTATTTCTGAATGATTGGTTGTAATAAATCCATTTTCATTCGTGATTTTGTCTATTTGGGTGCGCTCTCTTTTCTTTTTGAGAAAACTGGCTAGAGGTTTATCAATTTTGTTTATTTTTTCATTGATCTGTTCTACTGTGGGGTTTTTGTTTGTTTGTTTGTTTCTCTTTATTTTTGCTCTGATCTTTATTATTTCTCTTCTTCTTTTGGGTCTGGGATGTCTTTACTGTTCTGCTTCTGGTTCCTTTAGGTGTGCTGTTAGATTTTGTATTTTGTATTTTTCTTGTTTCTTGAGGTAGACCTGGATTACAATGTATATTCCTCGTAGGACTGCCTTTGCTGTATCCCAAAGGGTTTGGATTGTTGTATTTTCATTTTCATTTGTTTCCATAAATTTTTAAATTTCTTTTCTAATTGTCTGGTTGACCCATTCATTCTTTAGTAAGATGTTCTTTGATCTCCATGCTTTTGAAGGTTTCCTAGACTTTTTCCTGTGGTTGATTTCAAGTTTTACAGCATTGTGATCTGAAAGTGTGCATGGTATGATCTCAATTCCTTTATATTAATTGAGGGCTGCTTTGTGAGCCAGTATGTGATCTCTCTAGGTGAATGTACCATATGCACTTGAGAAGAAAGTATATTCTGCTGCTTTAGGATGCAGAGTTCTAATTATATCTGTAAAATCCATCTGGTCCAGTGTATCATCCAGGGCCATTGTTTCTTTACTGATTTTGTGTCTAGATGATCTGTCCATTGCTGTAAGTGGAGTATTAAAGTCCCCTGCAATTACCACATTCTTACCAATAAGATTTCTTATGTTTGTGATTGTTTTATATATTTGGGTGCTTCCAAGTTCAATGCATAGACATTTATAATTGTTAACTCTTCCTGATGGATACACCCTGTAATTATTATATAATGGCCTTCTTCATCTCCTATTACAGCCTTTAATTTAAAATCTCATTTGTCTGATATACATATGGCTACTCCAGCTTTCTTTCAACCTCCAGTAACATGATAGTTTTCTATCCCCACACTTTCAATCTTTATATTCAGTGCTATTACTGAAAGATATGAGTTTAGAGTCATTGTGTTATCTGTAGGTTTCATGCTTGTAGTGATGTCTTTGGTACTTTGTAGTCCTTGCAACATTTCACTCACAGAGTCCCCCTTAGAATCTCTTGTAAGACTGGTTTAGTGGTGATAAATTCCTTTAGTTTTTGTTTATTTGGAAAAACTTTTATCTCTCCTTTTATTCTGAATGCCAGGCTTGCTGGTTAAAGGATTCTTGACTACATATTTTTCCTGTCCATCACAGTAGATAGGTCTGCTACTACCCTTATGTGTCTGCCTTTGTATGTTAAGACCCGTTTATCCCTAGCTTCCCTCAAAATTCTCTCTTTACCCTTGTATTTTGCCAGTTTCACTATGATACGTTGTGCAGAAGATATGTTTTTTGGAGAGTGTTACTTGCATTTTGTTGTTTGGCTTTGGTTATTTTATTTCTCTACTCGTAGTGATGTTTTGGACCCTCCATCAGGTGTACTTTGATTTCTTCCTTGAAGTAGCCCTGGGAAGAAAAATAAAGAAACAAACAGAAATAAAAAACGAGCAAGCAAGCAACCAACCAACCAAACAAACAAACAAAAAACAACCCAAAAGCAAAAAACCAGAAACACCAGCTACAAGTAAAGAACAGTGTGGAGGCGGTGCTGATGGAAGACCACATACGAAGAGAGAAATGACAGGGGTGGGGAAAGAAAAAAAACACTGACCAGGCAGAGAGACTAAATGGCTTAATTCAGAGATATAGAAAGGAAAATAAGGAAGCAGGGAGAATGAAACAAAAATAAGGTTACCCAGACAGAGAAACTATATGGCTTGATTTTTCCAGAGATAGAGAGAAAGGAAAGTAAAGAAAGATGTAGAACATGCATCAAGACAGTGTGTTAAATATGCCCGCTTAAACAAACTAACAACCAGAGTAACCAGAGTAGAGGAGGGAAGATGTAAGAAGGAGAAAAGGAAGGAAGAATATATCTAAGTAACACGAATTGTCTGAGAATTAATCCAGACAATGCAGCAGTGCTGGTCTGGAGGAGGGAGCTGTCTGGTTCCTCTGCCTCTATCCTCCTCCAGTAGATATCCAGTTACCAGGTACAGAAGGGTGTGGTTTGGTGTAGGTGGGCTGATCGCTGAGGCCCCACCTTGGTAATGGTGGGGAGAAAAATGGCGACCTCTCAGACTCTTCTCCATGGATCTGGTGTCCCAAATCACTCCATTTGAGCCATCCTCACTGTGTTGTAGGCACAGATGAGGCCTACAATCTGTCTTGCTCCACCAACTCCAGTACCCCGGCGCTTGACTGGGATTCAAACTCCAGCTCCCTGTGGCCTGGTACTGGGAAAGTGCCTCTCGATGCCTCCCAGTATGTGTTCTGGCTGGTTTTGTCCTGTCCCACAGCACTTCAAGGAGGGCACCATTTTCTTCTACTGCAGACTATGCCCCTGAGCTATCCAATAGCCTGAGCTGGCTCCCCTACTCCCCAGGTGTGTGAACAGAGCAGATGGCCCCAGTTCAGAGAAAGCCCCAGAGTTAGAGATGGGATCCTTTTCCATTCTGGTCTAAGGTTTTTCTCTTGTCCAGAGACAGTCCTAGTTTCCCCAGCCACTCTTTCTCTTCCCTTTGTCTCTCTGTAGAAGGGGATCCCTGCCCTCTGTGCCCACGGGGCCCATTTTAAAGATTTCTTTTTTTTTTTTTTTTTTTTTTTATTTATTTCTAGAGAGAGAGAGTGAGCAGGGGAGGGTCAGAGAGAGAGGGAGTCACAGACTGAAACAGGCTCCAGGCTCTGAGCTGGCAGTCAGCACAGAGCCCGACGCGGGGCTCGAACCCACGAACCATGAGATCATGACCTAAGCGAAAGTCAGACGCTTAACTGACTAAGCCACCCAGGCGCCCCCCACGGGACCCATTTTATCTCTCCCAGTTTGCAGTCACCCACCTGTGGCTCGTCAGGTTGTCCCAGTGTCTCCCTGGTAGCAGCTGAGTCTCTTTTCCTCCCCAGACTCTTGGGGTTCAAAGTCCTTTGTTTGAAAGACTTGGAAAATTTGAATTCCACCAATTCTATACCATCTTGACCCCTTCCCCTTCCCCTTGACATATTAAGGGACAATTTGAACATAACATGAATTCCATATTTGCGTATGTGCTACTTTGTCTTCGAAAAACACTGTGTGAATGTATAAAACTGCATCTTATTGAATAGAGATCTATAGGAATATACACAACATAAACCTGACATACCTCAAACATCCACCAGCTACCTCAGTTCAGCACATGTGGAATGTGCTTACATATCTAGTGTTTCAATTTTCTGTCTCTTTTGAGATCATCCTTTTCCCACCATTTCAAGTTCCTAATAAGCTAATACCTGACACTCACAAGCAAACTTCAGGTTTTATTTTTTAAAGTGTAGTACCTATTAAATTTTTTAAATTATGTATTTCTTAGCTGTTTAACATGCATAAATATGCTAACACTTTTATTACTTTCCTATCTCATAAAGTTTATAAGTATTTTATTGAAACTCCATGTTTCCCATGAGTCCTACAGTTTTTATTTCATGACTTTGTATAGTTATGATAGTTTTTATGAAGAAAAATGTCATATTATAACAGATCTGATGTTTGTGTGCGAGTTCACGTGCACACTTGCATGTGTGTGTGTGTGTGAATGTTTAAAAGGACTTTCTGAAAGACTGCCCTGATTCTTTGCCCTGACACAAACCTTGTGTCATTCAAGGCTAATGCTAATAAAAAATGGTAGCTATTACCTTTCACTCATTAAGGAGCCAGAGCTCTGTAGCAGTTATATTCAAACCGTTTATAATTTACTCAGCCCAGGAACTTTGAAGTTCTATGATCCTTAAGGCCCTGTTAATGGATGAATTTTGTATTAACTTTCACCGTATATTTATAAAGTATAATTTTATTTAAAATTATTTTCTTTTCTTTAAAAAAATTTTTTTTAGGTTTCTTTGAGTGAGCAAGGGAGGAGCAGGGAGAGAAGGAGACACAGAATCTGAGGCAGGCTCCAGGCTCTGAGCTGTCAGCACAGAGCCTGATGTGGGGATTAAGCCCACAAATGGTGAGATCATGACCTGAACCAAAGTTAGATGCTTAACCAACTGAGCCATCCAAGCCCCTGAAATAATTGTATTTTTAAATTCATAAAATTAAAATTATCATAAAATGTGTACCCTTCACTAAAGTACACAATATCACTTTCTTTGTTTCCTATTTACTTTTAAATGTTCCCAATTTTTCTAATTTAATAGAAAGAGAAAACATAGTACTAACTAGGATTAACATTTTTATATATAGTTAATTTACCACTTGTGTTTCTTTTATGTTGAGCAGCATAGGCCATAAATAACCCCCTTTTTCCCATTGAATAGACATTTCAATTTTTTCTGAATTTCATGAGCCCTTTATATACAATATTACAGAGCAGTTCTTCATTGGGTTAAATAATTAGTCCTTGGACAAATGAAGTATTTCTCCAGATATTCTAATAATACCATTAATAATATTTTATAAATACACATGAACACTGTGTGAAACTTAAGCAAGGTAAACCAAAATAATCCATGCTAGGAAAGATCACACTTAGGGCATTGATAACTAAAGATAAGGAAAATGAATTTTGGAAGCATACAGAAAAAACAAAACCTTACTTTTAGGAAGATTGTAGTGCAAATAACCACAGGTTTCTTATTAGAAACCATGGGAATCAGAAAGAAGTGACACAAAAATTTAAAGTACTGAATGAAAAGGCCTTTAACCAAGAATTTTATACCTTGTTCAAATATCCTAATGCTAAAGGGGAAATCAAGACATTCTGAGATGAAGGAAAATCATTTTGTTACCTGCGGACCAACCATAAAAGAATGGACTCAATCAGACTTAATCTTTTTTTTAAAGTTTTTTTAAAAGCATTTATTCATTTTGGAGAGACAGAGACAGAATGTGAATGGGGGAGAGGCACAGAGAGAGGGAGACACAGAATCTGAAGCAGGCTCCAGGATCTGAGCTATCAGTACAGAGCCTGACACTAGTCTCGAACTCATGGAACATGAGGTTATGACCTAAGCTGAAGTCTGATGCTTAACTGACTTGAGCCACCTACACACCCTGGAAGGTAATCTCTAAACAAAATAGAAGTGATAAAACAAGGAAACTTGAAACATCAGGAAAACAAAAAGAATGCAGTGAGCAAAATTATCTTAAAGACAATAAGATGTCTTCTCCTCTGGTCTTTCTAAACTGTGTTTAACAGTTGAAGAAAAATATTTTAACTTTGTTTATCTGATGTGATTCTAAATGAATGCAGAGAAAATATTCGAGACAAGGTATAGACATGAGAGTAAAGGGGCAAAAAACTGGGGAAGTTTCTGTGCTTGATTCAAATTTGTAGTAGATTGTGATAAATTATAGGTATATATATATCATAAAACCAGCTACCAATGGGAAGGTATAAAATAAAATTGAGAAATAAAACACACAGAAAAAATAGACAACTAAAAGTAAAATGGCAGACATAAGCCCTAACATGTCAGTAATGGCACTAAATGTAGGTGGTCTAAATATACCAATTAAAAGAATACCAAAGTCAGTTTAAAAACATCACCTGGCTATATGATATCTATAAGAAAATTATTTAAAATATAATATAAGTAGATTGAAAACATAAGAAATGAGTATTTTACACTATACAAACATTGGTCAAAACAAGTGAGAGTGGCTAAATCAATATCAGACAAAATAGATCACAGAGAAAAAAATTATTACAAAAGGTGATGTATGTGTCATTCTACAGAAAAGGCCCAGCAACCCAAAATGTGTATGCACCAAATAACAGAACTGCAAAATACATAACTCTAAAAGCAGTAGAGCTAAAAGGAAAAGTAGGTAAATCCATATAATAATCAGAGATTTCAATTTCCTTTTTTCACAATTGAAAGAACAACTCCAGGGAAAATCAGCAAGGATATAGAAAAATTCAGCAAAAACATCAACCAACAGGATCTATATGAAACGCTCAACCCAACAATAGCATGTGATGTATAGTTTCTTTTCATTTGTCCATAAAACATATATGACAAATTATATGGTAGGCCATGTAACAGACTTTAACAGCTATAAAAACATTGAAATCATAGGAAATTATCCCTGACAAAAAATGAAATCAAGTAGAATTCCATAACAGAAATGTAAAACAAAAATTTCTGAACCATGGAAACTAAACAGCATACTTCTTTTTCGTTTAAAGGTGTTTTTTTTTTTTTTTAATTCTAGAGAGAGAGAGATAGAGAGAGAGACAGAATGGAATGAGAGAGGCGCAGAGAGAGTTGCTGGAGATACAGAATGCCAGGCAGGCTCCAGGCTCTGAGCTGTCAGCACATAGCCCGACGCAGGGCTTGAACTCCAGAATGGTGAGATTATGACCTGAGCCAAAGTCAGACGCTTATCGGACTGAGCCACCCAGGTGCCCCTAAACAGCACACTTGTAAATAATACATAGGTCAAAGAGTAAGTTGCAAAGAAAATTGAAACAAAACAAAAAAATGAATTAAATGAATATCAAAATGCAGTATATCGAAATTTGTTGTAACAACACTAAATGCATATATTAGAGACATAATAAAAGTCTCCTGTCAGTAATATAAAACACAAACTCAAGAACCTAGAAAAAGAAAAGCAAAATTAACCCAAAGCAAGCAGAAGGAAGGGAATAATAAGGACAAGAAAGTAACTATATGAAGTTGAAAACAGAAAAAGAATAGAGGAAATCAGTGAAAACTGATTCTTTGAAGGGAATAAAACATTAACAAGCTAAGTAAAGAACATATGCACACCAACATTAGAAATATAATATCATTTACATCTATTAAAAATATTAGGTGTAAATCTGATGAAACAGATACAGGAATTAAAAGGTGAAAACTACAAAATACTGATAAAAGTAATCAAAGACAATCTAAATAAAATGGAGAAACACTGTGTTGATAGATTGAAAGCATCAACATAGGAAAGATGTCACTTTTTCAAAAAGATATGTATCAGGTAATAGAATTCCTGTCAAAATCCCAGCAAGATTTTTGTAGATACAGACAACATGACTTAAAATTTGTATGAAAAGACAAATGAACAAAACCATTGTGTAAAAGAAGAATAAAGTGGGAGGAATCAGTTTACTCAGTGTCAAGACTTATTAACCCTATTGGTTTGGTCTTTGCAGAGCAGTAGACACATAGATCAATGGAATCAAATAGAAAACCTGGAGTCTTAATCACCTTCACACATCCAACTGATCTTAGTCAGATGTGCAGAGCAGTTTGAATGAGAAAAGACAGCCTTTTCAACAAATGCAAATGATGCTAGAAAAATAGAACATTCACAGACCAAAAAAAAAAAAAAAAAGGAGTCTCCACCTAAGTCTTACACTACAAAAATTAACTCACAATGTAAATGTAAAGTGATAAAACTTTTAGAAGACATGTAAGAGAAATTCTTGGGGATCTAGAATTACACAAAGAGTTCTGAGACTTGATACCAAATCATGATCCATAAAAGATAAAATAGATAAAAACTTTTTTTCTCAAAAGTTCTTGTTAATTATCAAAAGAAAACTTATAGATGGGAAGAAAATACTTATGAATCACATATCAAATGATGTAATAGTATGTAGAAAATACAGAGAATACTCAAGACACATCTCAAATAGCATAGAATGCAATTGAAAATGAGCATAAGATATGAAAAAACATTTCACAGAGTATATGATATATATAATAAATGAGCACATGGAAGGATGTTTGCTATCAGCCATTAGAGACATGCAAATTAAAGTCATAATATCACTACACAACTATGTAAATAGCTAAAATTTATATAAGTGGATGGTAGATGATAGATAGATAACGAAATACTGATAAATATGCAGGGAAAATGAATCACTCTTACATGGCTAGTGAGAATTTTAAAAAGGAAAGCCCCTCAGGAAAGTAGTTTGGCAGTTTCTTATGTAAACGTAATACTACTATATAACTCGCCATTTATTCTGGAGGAATGAAGGCTTTTTTCATTTAGAAGTGTGTATGGGAATGTTCATAGCAGCTTTATTCATAATGGCCCCAAACAGGAAGCAACCTATTCTTCATCTGATGAGTGGCTAAACAAACTGGTACATCCACAAACTTGGAGTACTACTCTATAGTATGAATTGTACTAAATGAAAAAAAGCTGATCCCACAAGGTGAAATACTGTAGGATTCCATTTATATAGTATTTTTGAAGTGACAGAATTATAGAAATGAAGAACAGGTAAGTGGCTGCTGTGACAGAAGTGGGGGTGTCTATAAAAAGGCAAAATGCAGCCTCCTTCTAGCGATGGAAATGCGCTGTATGCTGACTATATCAGCACCAGGATCCTGATTGTGATAATGCAGTCTAGTTTTTTAACATGTTACCACTGGGGGAAATGTGTAAAGGATACACAAGAGCTCTCTGTATTCATTCTTAGAACTGCATATGAATGATCTAAAAAAAAAGAAGTTTAAATAAGAAAAACATTAAAATCCAGAGTTTCTCAGTAACACTTTTCCATGTTTATCCCCTACATTTAAATTTTTATTAGTTATAATTAGACTTCATGAGTGTGTGATACACGGGATCCCACACTGAGAAGTCTCCATGTTTGGCTTAGTGCTCTGTGGCTCCATTGTGAATTTCTTAAGAATATTTGAACAATGTGTGCACATTTTTATTACCATGGGCTGCACAAGTTATGTCACCAGTTTGGTGGCAAGTAACAAAGTTTGCAGATAGCTGTCTTTTTCTATCAGGGTTAGAAAATTTAGCTATTAGAGATACAAGCTCAAAATCATATATATAATTGAGCCTGGGTGGTTCAGTAGGTTAAGTGTTCAACTTCGGCTCAGGTCATGATCTCACAATTTGTGAGTTGGAGCCCTGCATAGGGCTCTGTGCTGACAGCTCAGAGCCTGGAGCCTGCCTCAGATTCTGTGTGTCCCTCTCTATCTGCCCCTCCCCCCCTTACACTCTGTCTCTCTCAAAAATAAGCAAACATTGAAAAAAAATATCTATTTTAAATAGTTAACCCTCTCCAACATCATCTATATCTGTTTGACCCCAAAGTTTCAAAAGCTGTTGTTTAACCAGATTTGCAGTACATTTTCTGACCTTTCACAATAAAATGTGATTTCTTTTCCTTTTTTTTTTTCTTTTTTTGGTCTTCTAAGTAGTTTGCTTATTATGCAAAGAATAGTGAAAAAAATCAAAGGTACTGTTCAGATTAAAAATTTTCCAAAATGTACCATGCCTATTTATCATACCATGAAGGAGTATCATAAATCAAAAAAAAATGTGTTTGTTAGGAAAATGAACAAGAAATGTAGTCAAAAAAGAAGTTGCATTTGCATAATTTTCAAAGGTCAACCTAATACAACATGAACCTTGAACTTTAAAAATTTGGCCAAACTGCAGGTACTGAATTTAACTAAAGTAACAGGTTTTTTTTTTCCTATCTCTCTTCTCTTCCCTCCATTCCCCTCTGCTTACCTTCCCTCTCTCCCTCCCTATCTCTCTCTTTCTTTATTTCCTTCTTCACCTCACCTTTTGTATGCCCTTCATTCTATTACAGTATCAGTGTCATATATGTTTATATATTCTAGAAAAAAAACCTGTGAAAGACCCAGGTTTTTGTCCCCTTTGCTTCATGCTTAGGGAAGTAAAATCCAAAGAAGTCTCATGTTTTTATTAAAACATTGTATTACATTTGAATAAGACCTAGGGTAAGAGTTGTTATATTCTTTAAAAACTTCTAAATGCCCCTGTTACCAAAAGTTGTTTGTAGAAACCAATTTTTGTGGAGAGCAAGGATATTTAGAGATTGAGGGGTATGTGGGTGTATAAAGATTTTTTTTTAATTTTTAATGTTTTATTTATTTCTAGGAGAGAGAGAGGCAGCGTGAGCAGGGGAGGGTCAGAGAGAGAGGGAGTCACAGACTGAAACAGGCTCCAGGCTCTGAGCTGGCAGTCAGCACAGAGCCCAACGCGGGGCTCGAACCCACGAACCGCGAGACCATGACCTAAGCGAAAGTCGGACGACTAAGCCACCCAGGCGCCCCTGGGCGTATAAAGAATTAAACCTTTTAAATTCTTTTTATGTTATTTGGTGATTTTCACTACATTTTACTACATTATGCTTGACGGTTTATTAAGATGTTTAATTATTCAGGATTGTGTAGGTTCCCAGTGAGAGCAACACTCCTTAACTAGTTCAGTATTCTAAACCTGGTTGCATATTTGAATTACTAGGGGAGCTTCCCAAGTCACAGTGCCTTAAAAAAATATTTGAAAGCTAATTCCAGGTGGTTTTGATGCAAAACAACCATTGATTTAGCTTAGGAAATTAATTGTATTTCATGCCATAATGATGAAAATGTCCAGGCGATGGTCCATTTGATTTCAGGCCTAATGAGATCCAGTCCTTCAGTCATGATGTTAGAATGTTTTATCTTTATGATTCATTTCTCTCTGCATGTTGACTACATTCTGTTTTATAAACAATTTTCTGCATGTGGTGAGAGAAGGTGACCAGTTATCTTTCTTGCTTTAGTGGCTCTGAATCTAAGAATGCTCATGGCCTGTAAAGTCAGATTAGGTGACATGACTGTATACAGGGCAGAGTCAATGCCATGAATTACACAAAATGGGAGAGAGGACATTTTTCCAGAGGCAGGGACCCTGGGCATATCTGTTCATTTATTCAATCACTTAGTAGTCAGTCAATCTTAGAAGTAGATTCTCTCCAGAGAAAATTAACAACCTACATCTTAAAGACTGTGCTACAAAGAAAGTAAAAGCTGTTTCTTAATCTATTTTTACTATTTTTTTGCATTCTCCCAATTACATTCTGAACAGAACGTTTGCTTTTCTTAAATGGATTTTTTTAAATACTTAGCACAATCTTCTCAGATCTTAAGGCATATCTCTCTGGTTAATTATGTTTCTCATGTGAAAGAAAAAATAACTACAAATATAAAGTAGCAATTTTCTATTGAGAGTTAGTGTCAAGTTCTTTGCTTAATACTCAGAAAGCGTTATCTCATTTAACTGTGTATATATTGGGTTCTTAGAACTGGTATAACAAACTACCACAAACTGAGGCACTTAAAACAAGAGAAATTGGTTGTATCATGTTTCTGGAAGCTTTAAATGCAAAATAAAGGTGTTTGTGGGGCAATGGTTCTTCTGAAATTCTTGGGGAACACCTTTTGGGGTCTTTATAGCTTTTGAATGAAGCTGTGCAAACCTTGGCATTTCTTGAAGTGGTGTAACTCCAATATCTACCATCAGCATCTCCTGACATTCAGCCTGTGTGTCTTTGTCTACTTACAGCCACTTTTTTTTTTTTTTTTTTTTTTAGAGGCACACCAATCATTTCGGGCTAGGAATCTTCCCTACTGCAGCATGACTTTATCTTAACTAATTACATCTATAGCAACCATGTTTCCAAATAAGGTCACATAATATAGTACTGTGGGTTAGGACTTCAAAATAACCTTTTTTTGAGAAGACAAAATTCAGCCAATAAAACTGTATGAAATTGCTTTTACTCACATTTTTCAGATGAAGAAATGTGTATATGTTGACTCACTTGCATAGTATTGCAAGTAACAGAGCCTGTCTTTTAAAAAAATTCCATCTCTAGTATTCCAAGCAAAGATGAGTTATAAACTTCATTTTCTGCAGCTGATAACATTGTCCATTGCTTGAGTGTGTGTCACTTCCTAATATAAGTATGAGAAAAACCTACCAAACAAGAATAAATCCATAGCAAAAGAGGTGACTGCTCTTTAGAACCTCCCACACTGCATTCTACAGAGCAGATAATAGGCATTTGTCAAATGAATGTTAGCTAATTGCAATATGAAATGTCACATAGATGTTTCCAGCATGTATACAGTTCACTACTGATATACGACCATTCACAATTCATTTGTCCATGTAAAATACGACCAAGGCTTATAAAAATTATCCTAAAAACTTGGAACTATAAGGAGTTTTTCACATTGCCTTACTTTATAAAATTATAAGATGAGTCTGATGCAGTTTCCGTTTAGAAAGAAGTTTCTCACATCAAAAATTAGAAATAGGAAAAAACATTATTAGTGTTATTTGACCAATTGTCAAAATAAAGTGGAAGTTGCTAACCCTAAGTATATCTCTGTTAATTTATCCATATGTGGATGAAAAAATAAGCTAAACAAAATTCTATCTATTTTAGAATTTTTCAGGGATTTGTTTTGCCCTATCTTTTAGACATATGAGGAAGATTTTTAAACTAAGTATGTGTTTTCATTTTAAATTAACAAGATAAAAAAACAAACTGAATCATCAGATTTTTTTTTATCAGGGGTTCTCTTTACCACTGAAAAGTCACTATGTGGCTTTGAGCAAATTTCTTGAATAACAGAATAGACATTTATGCTGAAAAATAGCTGAAACTGAAAACTCTAGTGTGCATCATGGTAGGACAGCTAATGTCATTCAGCAGATGTGCAGGTGTTTACTCTAGTTCTTTACTGAGAGCAACTCGAGAAACACAGATGCAACTTCAAATACCTAGAAACCAGTTCGGATAAGATACATGAGTGGATTCAATGGATGGGGGAGTAGAAATGTGGGAATATGAGAACATGGGGCATATGGGGGGAAATGGGATGATCTAAAGAGTAAGTTCCTTCTCATGGCGTTCAAAACCTTTTTTTTTCTTTTTCCTAACCTCTAAAATATTGTGTTAGCCAATCAAAGCAGCTTTGAGGTCCTATTTAGATCCTATCAGTAAGCAGTGTGAGCTGTCTCATCTACAGAAGAAATGCTGCAATATGTAATTACAGAAACAAAACTCAACTGTAAACACACGTAAGAAGAGTTAGTTGACTGAATAGCAGGACCTGAAACACAATCATCAAATAGCATCACATCTAACAATACATTCAGTCATACAGTTAATATGCAGATTTGATTACATGTTTATTTGAGACCAATTTTTCAGGTAAAGAGCTACGACTGCACAGTGATTTGCCTCTGTACATTCACAATGCAGAACAGGTAGGTGTTATGCAATCCATTCTACCAGTGGGATCTTTTCATTATTTCATTCTTTCCCTAAAGAAAGAACCGCTTATAACAATGGAAATAGGCCAAAATTGATAAGATTGGCTGTTTTATTTTACTATTCATGAGCAGTCGTTGCATGGAAGCAGACTTAACAAAATAGTGAGGTTTTCTCATTTTTTCTTTATATGCTATGAGGGAAATTATATCTTATTCTTCAGAATATAGAAGTGTATATTCTCCACATGACATCAAATCTTTCATACCACAAAGTAATGAAAAATAGGAATAGGCTATTAAGAAGAAGATATTTACTTATCCTTCACTTACACTTGCCTTTTCTCATTTCCAAGAGCAAAATATTAGGGCAAAATAATTTAAATTTTCTTAAAACAATTTTATGGAAGTTACCCATTATATTTTTAGAGTAAAATCTGTCTATCTCTTCTCACCTACTTCCATATACTTACACATTTACACCTCTCATTGATTTTATTTTTTAATGTTAAATGAAAAAACATTTTTTAAAAAGCTTACCTAGCCTCCTATTTATTAATGCTTTCCAGAAAGTGTGTTACTTACCATGGTCTGTAACATGGTCTTAGTTACTTACCATGTCTCTGTCGCTCTGATAGCCATTATAGTAATTGGTGGAGGGGTGCCTGGGCGACTCAGCAGGTTAAGCATCCGACTTCAGGTCAGGTTATGATCTCACTGTTCATGGATTCGAGCCCTGCGTGGGGCTCTGTGCTGACAGCTAGCTCAGAGCCTGGAGCCTGTTTCAGATTCTGTGTATCCCTCTCTCTCTGACTCTCCCCTGTTCATTCTCTCTCTCTCTCTCTCTCTCTCTCTCTCAGAAATAAAGAAAACATTTAAAAAATTATAGTAACTGGGGAAAGGAAAATTAGGAAGGGCTCCTGCCATTGTTTGGCTCATCAAAGAATGCTTTGTAATACAGCCCTGATATTAGGTAGAAGATAGATACAGTAAATGAGTAAATCTGAAGATCTCATTGGCTTTATTGCATGATTCATGGAATCAACATCCTATCTAGCAAGTGGTGGTGGGGGGGGCTCTAAGTGTAAGGACACAAGTCTAAACCAAACTGACTCCATGACAGGCTTTAAGTTTCCCCTCTAAACTAGAAGGCCTAAGTTTCAGCTTCCCCAAAACTGTCAGGCAGTTACACATTGCCCAAGGCAGGAGAAACCACCCTTGCAACACTCAATCAGGAAAGGCCAGCGACCACCCTCCACATTACTGAGGGAGAGGCCTATAGATAGAAACTATAGATAGGACCCTGTTACCTAATGTTAAAGTTAACCCGTTAGTCGCTGAACAAGACCCTCGGCTCGATCTGTGATTGGTTGAATTTAAAGGTACTCTAAACGTTGTAATTGGAGCCCGCCAAAAGTAATGAATACTCTAGACAATGTGTATAGTTAAACCCGCTGTCAATAATGTTGAATAATTATGATTGGATCACTGTTTCCATGCCACAACTTCTGTAACTCCCCCATCACAAAACACATAAAAACCCTACTCTGACTTTGATAAAGGATCACAGCACAGATCAACAGCAATGGTAAAGTCTGAGAGCCAAAGCTCGAGCCCGTAATAAAGCCCTTTGCCTTTGCATGCGTGACTCGGTCTCCCCGGTGGTCTCTGGTCGTTGAGGATACTGCGATCTGGGTATAACATAAGTATCTGTAAAAAACAAGGTTGTTACAGAAAGGAGGATAGGGAAAGATATTATTAGTGAAGGAAAAAAAAGGATTGTTTCAGGCAAGGGTCACCTTCCCTAGGGAAAAAGACAGAGTTCTTATCATGCAAATTACCTCATTTCCTATGGGGGATGGAGAAGGTCCATGAATCAGATTACCTCACTGATACAGAACAGAAATTCCAGATTAATTGGCATAAAATTCCACTCACTGAAATTAAGATAGGTGTGCTGTCTTGGAGACAGTGACTCCACTTTGGACCTGTAATGTTCTTTTTAACAATTCCAAGGAAATAAAAGCACTTTTCTAAAATAAAAGGAGATGCTCGGGATGGTTAACTGCTCAGGCCATGTGAAAAGAAAGCAACATTGAGGAAAAGATTTAAACAAAAAAATGACAGACTGTGAGAAGAGAAGAGAGAGGAAGGCAGGGTAAGGCAGGGAAGGGAAGGGGTTCACAAAAAACACAAGCTATGTGTGTGTGGAGGAGAAGACAGGTTGTCCCTGAGGGATGCTCTCCACACCTGGCCAAGCCTTAAACAGTAAACTCTGTATCTTTCTTTGGTGCATAAAAATATGTTAACTAGATCCTTGTCACTCAAAGTGTGATTTGTAAACAATCAGCATTAGTGTCACCTTGGAGCTTGTTAGAAATACACACTCTTGGGCCCTACCCCATATTTATTGAATTGAAGTCTGCATTTTAAGATGCCAGGTGATCCTTGTACAGATTAAATTGGAGAAACCTTGAGCTAGAGAGAGAACTCTATAGAGAGCTAGCCTACAGGGTCTAAATATAGACTATTTGGCCGAAGACACAGTACTGCTGACTCTCTTCCCTGTTTTATTCTCTGTCAATATATTGACGGTGGACAAAAAGACAGAACCTTGAAGCCTGGATTATAGCAGTTCTACATAAAGAGCACATGGAAGGAAGCTGGTACAGAGGAAAGGAAAACTGGCAGCTCTTAAACTTTCACCTCTCTTCACAATTCTTAAAAATTTAGAAAACTGTTCTTCAAAACCCATTTTCTCTCTGGCAGTTGAATCTTTGTAGTCCAACTTTTGAGAGGAACTGAAAAACTCCCTCCTGCAGGATTGAGCTGTGCTGGCTGACAGGCTCTTAGCCCTGCCATCCGAACCCATCTCTTTGGCTAGTCTGCTCCCCCATCAACTTGATCAGAGGGGCCTCAAAACTGTGCAAAACAGCCCGTGACTTGACACTGACCATCAAATCTTTAAAGACACTCAATTTATTATTGCCCTTCCACATGGAATTTGCATTTCTAAAGTAGCGCTAGGACAGCATTGAATATAACCAAGACTTTTCTTCCCAGAAGCAAAAGTATATTCTGAAAATGTATTGAGGAGGCTGTTCGTGTTTCTTGAGATCATAATATTTTGTGCCGCTGTCTGCCCTGTTGAATACATTTTCAATTCTCAGAGGATTTTGTTTTTATCTTATATCCAGAGTTTCCCCTAACACGCAAAAAGTACATTCAAACCCACCTGTCCCCTTTACTTGGATTAATTTAATAATCAATTGAATGACACGAACATGTAGTATCTATTTTAAATCTGTGTAGGGAGACAGTACGATTGGGCAGAGCTAATCTTTTGAAAGCAAAATGAAGTTTTCAGTTTGAAATTGATTAGATTGCTAGGAGATTAAGCCTCTGTTGGTAATGCTCTGCAGCTTGGAGCAGTTAGAAAGAAGGGGATTTGAGTTTCTGCTTTGTAAACAAATATGTGAGGTTTTAAAAGGATTTGCTTTTTCTTTGGGGAGTCGCCATTGTACTTGGTGATTGTCAAGCTCTGGCATTTTATTGCTTGGAAGGATAGCAAGATGGACCTTAGATCTTTTCCTCACATTTTCAACATCTTGTAAAAAATGAATTGATTCTTTGGCTTTAGTGGCATGTAATGACTAAAGGAACTCAAGAAAAAGGACAAGGAAGAGTGAAATAAGAATGAAAATGTAGGCAGTGTTGTATAAGATACTAAGCAGACATAATAGTGGAAGGATGATGTATATACCCTTGCACAAAAGGAATATTCCATATTTAATTTTTTTAATGTTTGGAATAGTTTTTATGTTTATTTATTTTGAGGGGAGGGCATGAGCAGGGGAGGGGCAGAGAGAAGGAGAGAGAGCATTCCAAGCAGGCTCTGTGCAGTCAGCACAGAGCCCATTGCAGGGCTTGATTCCACAAACCACAAGATCATGACCTGAGCTAAAATCCAGAGTGGGGTGCTTAACTGACTGAGCCACCTTGTTAGGCCACTTGTGGAACCGTTTTAGATTTATAGAAAAATTACAGAGATCATACAGAGAGTTCTTCTCCCCCATTCTGTTTCCCCTATTATTAACATCCTACATTAGAATGACACTTTTGTTACAATTAATAAAATAGTATTGGTACATTATTAGTAATTAAAGGCTATAGTTTATTCATATTTCATTAGTTTTAACCTAGAGTCCTTTTTCTCTTTCAGGATATGTTATATTTTGTTGTTGGGGAGTAAGAATTCCTGTTTCCTCAAAGGTCCTTCTAGTTGGACAAAGAATCAGATTGTCATGAGGCAGATTAACAAGAAAAAAGGAAATTTAATAGGTGTGTGTATGGAGAATCCACATAGTCATGGAAATTCCAAAGATAGGCAAAATGAGGTATATATGTCATCCCAAACTAAGGAGAAGTGGGTAACAGTCTGGGATTTCAGAGGAAAGGAATATACTTCACAGGGTGATAAAAGCAGATGTTCTTCACCTTCTTGAGGTGTAGGAGGAAAGTATCTACATAAATCATTTAACATTTTTCTATACAGGAAATGTGTTTATTCTCCTTATTGATTGATTGATATATTAAATATAATTAAATCTCCACTTACTCCACTTCATTATGTATTCAGGAATCTTTGTTATAATTTGGATTATAATGTTAAATCATTTTGGCTTTGACTATTGGTGATACTTTAGATACTTTAGATGGCTCCCGGAATACTCCATTTTTAAAACCACAATACACCATTCTTAGAAGCACAATGAAAAAGAGATGAGAAACTATGACTGGTTTCTAAGCTATAATATGTAGTTAAAAAGAGCCCAGTATCTACAGACAAAAGTCTAGTTTAGAGTTTCTGGTTGACTAAGCTTTGCCAATCACTAGCAGTAGAATCATGCCTCACATTATTTGTGCGTGCACTGGAAATACTATTAATGCCAGGCTGTACTTAAAACTGAAATTAAATAATACTTCACCCTCTTGTTAAATTACAAAGTGAGTCATTGTTAAAACACACTAAGTGGGAAGTCACTATGCATATGTGATATTTTAGAATCATATCCAAAGATTAGTAAGCATGGTTTACCAAGAATTGACTACAGATCTCAACATTGCTAGGATTGCTGATAGAAATGCAATATAAAGAATAAGAATTGAATGAGTCAATAGACAGGGAGTATTTCAGATACCTTAGAATCATGTTAGGCATGGGGAGAAGCAGTTCAGATTAGTAAAGCTCAAAAGATCCTACTGACAGATCTTAAGAGCTAAAGTTGCTAGGAACCTTTGATGTAAGAACATTATAACTGAGGGGAAAATAAAAATAAAATAAAAATACCTAGGGAGAAGCTTTTATTGATTTATGGTATTCCTCATAGGGCACGCGTAGGTGGGTAAGAGGTTATAAATTTCCGTTATATATTTAATATAATTCAATAGAATTCAACAGAAGAATTTTCTTTTTTAGTTTATGAATATCAAACATTTATTAGAGTATAACATTCCTTTGTTAAATTCAGTATTTAATTTGGAATTAAATTATACTAAACAGTAGGGTGCCATATTATGGAGCAAGTATTTTCCGTAAGTTGAGTCATTGCTTATTAAACCTGAAATTAATCAGCAAGTCATTGTCACTGGAACTTTTGGTCTCTACCAGTGTTAACTTGGAGTTGGGCATGATGTGCATCCAAAGGAGGCTACAGCATTTCTTAAGGCATTTTGTGAATAAGTTATTTATACAAATTTGGAACAGGTTTTCACCATAGTAAATTTACAGTAACTCTAGAAAAGTCATTCAGGTTACCCTTTGCCCCAGACTGCCTGATGTCTACTGTAGTGCCACGTTTATTTCATTCGAGGACTCATTAGTTCTTTGTAAGTAAGGATGGAATAGTAATTAACAATGAGATCAATGATACTGTGATTTAGCTTTACATGGGCATCTACCAGAAATACACGTTTAGTTCCTTTTATCATTTCCTGTCTATGTACAGCCCCTTCATCTACAGTTTGTGTCTACTGGTAGTGGGGTGACAATAAAAACAATAATTATTAATTGCATGCCTTCAGGTACTGTTCCAGTTATATCCAGTATACCCATCTAGTCAAAATTTTTATGAGTAACTCTTGCTCAGTAGCAATTTTCAGTTTATAAAGATGTTTCATGTGTTTTGCAGATGTGAATCTCAGCCCATGCACACTGATGTGCAGAAAGCGAACAAGCAAGCAAAACAGTGACATACTTTTTTATACTTCTCATATCTAAATCCCATCAAGAATTTGGAAAATTTAACCTCAGTTTTTTTCAGGGTTTCTCCAAATTTAAAAACCATGTTGTGGATATGTATGGAATCTTACATAGTGCCAAGATGAACCAGGAGCTCTGTTCAATAAGTCATTTGCACCAATTAATAATGAGAAGCAACATCAGGGCTTCTGGTTCTCTGAGTTGCCTATAGCCTCTGCCTTTATCTATCTTTATGCACTATGTACCCTTTTTGTTAGGTCTTCATGCCTTTTCTGAATCTCTTCTCTGGACCTACTATTATGTGCTTTCAACATTTCCCACCAGTTTTGCTATATCTCTATTCAGAAACAAGCACTTTGTTTATGCCCTGTGCATTGCCTCTCTGTTTGGTAAGGCTTAGAAAGAGCCAGAAAATCATTTGGGTTATGTCAGATTTGTTCTCAGCTATATCCATCTACTAAACCAGAAAGCACAAGCTCATTGAGTGGACAAGTGCAGTATACAAAGAGAGAAAAATATGATATATATGTAAAAATATAATTCCACCATAGATAGCTATATAGTCCTTTCCATTTTATCATCTTGCATTTTTAAAATTCATTCAATATTCCACAAATGTTTATAAAAGCCTGCTGAAATAAAAGTATGATATTAGGCACTATAGACTAGAAGTAGGATCATGTGGTTATTTTGATGAATATAGGTTGGATAGATCTATATATAGATCCATTTCATTTTATAGATTGGAAATTGAGATTTAGAATCATTAAGGGTTTTAACTATGAGCATAAAGATAGTTAGTGACAATCAGGATTCTTAGTCTAGTCCAGAACTCCTTAAACTCTATCTGGTCTCTTTGATTCTGAACAAAACGTACGTCTGAACTTCAAGGAAATTTGATGGTTGTTTAAAGAGATGAAAAGTTATTAGTAATACCTACTAGTATTACTACAACTACTTACTAGATACTACTACTACTACCACTACTACTACTACTACTAAATCTAGTTGTTAGGAATAATCTACTAGATTTTGCTGTCACGGACAAGACATAAACGTGAGGATGAGTCATGAATCCCTTCTGCTGGAGGGATCAAGAGCACAATCAAAGAGGAAGTGGAATGTGATCTGGGACTGATGACTGTTTAGGATTTCACTGAGTAGGAATCTCATCTGTGGACCCTCAGAGCAGAAGAAAGGACATGAGCAAGAAATTTCACAAAACCATTCTGGTGATTGGAAGAGTCTATCAACATAAGTGGAATAGAGAAGGAAATGATGTGCTTCAGCTCTGGGTGGACATGGAAAAGGAAAGCAAGATTAAGGCTAGTAGTTACAGTGAGGCACGTGTAACCTGAAGGCATCAAGGAGAAAGGAGTTGTCATTGTCTCTAGGTACTTGCAGCAGTTCCGTGCTGGTTTCTAGTTGAATTTGGATATCTAGGGTAAATGCTTTGTTTGTCTTGCCTCTTTCTTGTTAAACCTTTCTTTCATCTTTTTAGGGCCTCTCTGTTTATACTCATTCCTCCTGACATACTCTTCATCTCCTGAAGGCTTTGAGACACATTTTTCCATCTGTCAATATAGTGGAAAGAAACACAAAGAGAGGATTTCTCATGAATTACTTTCCTCTCTAGGGATGGAAGGGGAGACTTAAGACTGATGACATCTTTCAGAGAGATATTGTCCCAAGTATATTTCCTCTTTTGGAAGGAAAAATCCTGAATATATTAAGTAAAATCAGAAACTGAGATCCTTTTTCTGTTAACCTGATTAATGCTCTTTTTCAAAATTACAAATGAAATGTGTTTAGTTTTTGAACATGTGCTACTTTTACATACACCCTGCTCTTATTTTCTCCTTTTTGTTTTTGTTCTTTTGCAAAACCAAAATACTAGAATTTGAAACCTCCATGAGAGAAGGTACTTTATCTACATTGTTCACTGGTCTATCCCAGGGGCCAGAAATATACCTTGCATACAACTCAAATAATAAACTGTTTTTTTTAATGTTTAGTTTTGAGAGAGAGAGAGAGAGAGAGAGAGAGAGAATGTGTGAAAGAATGAGAGGAGGAGGGGCCAAGAGGGACAGAGACACAGAATCTGAAACAGGCTCCAGGGTCTGAGATGTGGGCACAGAGCCCAGCATGGGCCTCGAACCCACAAACTGTGAGATCATGACCTAAGCTGAAGTCTGACACTTAACCAACTGAGCCACCCAGGAGCTCCAAGCTGGTTATTCTTAGCTCAGTCAGCATTGTATTTAATGCTCTTTTTCAAATGTCTAAGTCTTATTCTGTAATCAGTTGTTTAGTCAAGAGATGCATAAATTAATTAAATTATATAATCCTAATGGCCTATCTAAGATTAAATAACAAAACCATAATTGTGCTCCATTAGAGGTACTTTAATATAACAACAGCATATTAACATGTTTGTTTAGATTGTTATCGGTAACTCTGGAAGCCAGTTAAATGAGGAAGCAAAACATGGTATTTGATGGCTGTACAAGTCTTTTTATTGTTTCAAATACACTCTAACACCAGGCACATCATTTAGATTTTATGACAAGATGCAATAACCAGCCACCTGTGAAGATAAAATAAAGTTTTTTCAAATAAAATTTTTTTCTAGCAAGCTTTATTTCGTTTGTGGTCTTGTCACACTAGCCATGGATGCCACACATCAGATATGATGACGAGGATATCTTTAGGATAGAATTTTGCAAGGGAAACTGTATCCCAAAGGAAAGAACTTATGCCAAACCAGAAAAGGATTTATTATGAACCATACTGACTAATCTGAATCTTTTATATCAGGACTGGCGTTAGAGACGACTATGAGAAAATAACACAATTAAATGATCCATCAGAAGTAGTCTAAATTGAATAAATAATAATCAAAGCCAATTGTTTCTGTTAGTTGAAAATTTTCAGGTAAAATTGATGCTTAGTCAAATTAATTAAATGATGAATTTCTTAAGGCACAATCCACACTGGTTACAAATTCACTGGTTGTAGTGGGGTCAATAACAAAATAGTGCTCACTGTAACCATAATTTCTTTCCCACCAATTTTTCGTCCCAGAAACAAAGTCTTCTGATTTTAGGGTTTATGAGTGTTACCTCCATAAACAGTTGGACAAACAGGATATTCTTTTCTTTTTAGTCATGTGTCTGAAAATAACTTTGTCTTCCTTCTTACCTCCCTTCCTTGACCTTTTGTTTCCTTCTCAGTCCTCCCAAAAGTAGTTATCAGTCCATTGCCTTTGTGCATACAGAATAGGTGATGAGCAATCTAATATTATTTTCATTAGTAATAAACTTGATTTTCTTCTCTCAGGATACTTGTGGGAGTACTTTCTATTTTTACTGTGTAGAAATTTCAAAACAATATGTCTGGGTTCGTTATCTTCTTTTATTCTTTATGTCTTCTGTGATCTCAGAGATATTGGATCTTCTGAGTTTGTCTTGTTTTTAAATGATTTTTGCTTTTTTCATGGTTTCAGAGAATTACTTAACTTTATTTAAAAGTCTTATAATTATTTTGGGCAATTATGGTTTTATTCTCCAGATGTTTCTTGGTTTAAAATTTTTATAGCATTTTCTTCTTTTTAATGGTTGTTAAAAGATTTTGAACATTTCTGTATAGATTATAACTGCAAGGTTAGTGGATAAGAGAAAAGGGCTATGTAATGTAATGTCTGCAGACATATTTGATTATGGAAACCTTGATGGGATTGCTATTGGCATTAGGTAGGTAGAAGCCAGAGATGCTGCTAAACAGCTTACAATACACAAGACAGCCCCCAATGAAAACAAACAAACTTAGCTGGCCTCAAATGTCATTAGTGCCGAATTTGAGAAGTCCTGTTTTACAGACATTGATTTCTGTTCCTCTATAATTCTCAAGCTTTGTGTTGATGAAGGTGAAAGAGAAGAATGTTCTAAACAGTGGGGAAGAATAAAGGCTGAGTAAAGGATTACATGGTATTAGTGTTGAGGAAAGCAAGAGAAGGATAAAGTACAAGTCAGGTCATGAAGAGCCTTACAGTCATGCTTAGTGGTATGAATTTAGAGCAGAAAAATAAAATGAGGCAGTATATGCTCTTGGAAACCTCAAAGCTCTATTCAAATGTAATAATCAGAAAGATAATAAGACTTAATGAGAGTAGTTTTTTGAATGTGAATGAACATTTTAGGGGAGAGGGTCAGAAGAAGCTAAAAAGCTTGTAATCCCAAAAGCTCTTTGAGGTAGAGATGCTGTGCCTACCAATGGTTTTGTCTTGCATGTCTCCTGTCTGCTCCTTAAATACACACAAATTTACTCCAGGTGACACTGTATCTTTTGATAATGTCCATTTGGGTTAAACAAAATGTTAAACATCCTTGCAAAAACCTTGAAGAGGATGGTGTTGCTCTTCTAAGTCTAGTGACATACTTTTATCATGAATGTAGAGTGACTCTGCATGACGTTTGATCTCCATATAAGTACTAGATTATGACATTGGTGGCTACAGAAGTACTGTCCCATGTCTCAAGTAGAAATGTAATCTGTCACCCTCCCTACCATCCACAATTTCTCACTCCCTTTCCATGTGCAGTTACATGTGCCCATATGCACATAACTCAACTTGAATTTTATTCTTTTTCTTTCTTCCTTTTTCTGATTGAGTATATAATTTGATTAGCAGATATGACTGATGTTTTCTTTTCCATGTGAGTTGTTATAGATTTCTTGTTTAGAGAACTTTGAGCAAATATTTAGAGATGAGAGTTTTCTTTCTCCTTCTTTTCATTGTATCTTCTTTCACCCCTTAATGTTCCAAAACTGTATTCCATTAAACTGTCCATTTCATACTTACCAGTGATTTGGATAAATGTGTGTGTGCACACATGTGTGTGTGTTCACGTGTATTCAGTTGTTGAATTATGGAACTAGTTGATTAAGATAATTTCATTTAACACATAGCTATTCCCAAAGCAAAATAATCTAGCTTCTGAGATTCTGTCCTCTATTTTTGCATCTGGAAAGGGTTCCATTAAATTATATTCTTTGGACTCTTGCAACATTTGCCTGCTAGCAATGGGAGGGTCTGTAACATCTGATCCTGCAGCAGTTTTCACTCATAAACCAGAAACAACTTGAGCCCTTTGAAGTATGGAGGTTTAAAGCAAACCTTTATTTAACATTTTGTGTGTCAACATTTCTCCAATTTGACCTGCCAAGTGGATTTCATAGCAGATGACTCTGGAACATGAACAAGTGTTTGCTCTTATATCTCACCCATTAGTGTTGAATTAAAGACTACAAGGTTTGGATCACATAGCAGACTTCAGTGCCTTATGCTGCTGATGCTGGCCAAGAACAGGAGCATCTGAATATTTATATGTTTATTCCTGTGGAATGCTAAGAAATCTTTGGACAGTTGACAATGTGTGCCTATACCACTAAACCTAAGGGAACATCCAAGGTACTTGCAAGTAGCTTTTCATGGATGGGAAAACTATGTTGATTCTAAAAAGATGTCAGATGAGCACTTTAAAAATAACTATCCTGGAACTCACTTTTTATGGAAAAAAGTCCTCTCAACTAATATTTATGGCAAAATATAAGCTTTTTCTGTAGGGTGGTAAGAACAGTGAGAGAATCTGTTAACATTTCTGTGTATTTCCCATGAGTGTATATTATACCAGCTTTTTTTTTACATGTATTATCTCATTTTGGTCTTATAATGAGGCACTAAGGCAATAACTAGTACTGCCTCCATCTGGAACTTTCAGTCTCTCTACTCACATATATATGTATATGGTTGTTCAATGTCTGCAGTTTTATTCTATCTCAAAAATAAACTTTAAAAAATGTCTATTATTTCCCATCTCTACCAATAATTGTTTATTTTAGGACAGTTTATATTCAGCTTTCTCTTGGCTATCACAACAGTCAGTTAATTGTTTTCTCAACTTCCAAATTTGAGCCCTCGCCAACATCTTTTCCATATTTAAACTTCAGTAACTTCTTATTAAACCTAGAAGCAAAATGGCACCTGAACTCCTTACCATGTTCTACAGGGCTCAGCAAGGTATCTCAGGTTGTCAGATTAAGCAAAAACCCCATATACCATATATAATATATATTTATATATAATGCTATAAAACTTTATTTTATACATTTATGAATTATAAATATATATGTATATATAAATATACATAATACACATATCTGTAAAATTTATTATATATATAACATTGATTGTCATTAATTGCAATCCTTATGTTCTATAAAATTGTCAAAAACATTGAATTAGAAAATATAAAACTATTGCTCCTGGAGGAATTTGAAAGTTAAATTTCTGAGAACCTCTGGTTAGAGCATTTTCGTTGAATAATCAATATATAACCTTGTATTATGTGTATTTCTCTTTAAAGATACTTTTGTTATATGTATAATATTGTGTGTATATTGCTTGCAAGTATAAATATCAAATACATATAATATATATTATTTATCATAATCTATAATATATTATACTATAGTTCATACTTTAATTTACATATATGTTTGCATGAGTGCAAATACCAATGAATCAATTATATATATGTATTATATATATTTTGGCTATGAGTTCAAACCTTGATGATTTAAGATATATGAATTCTATATTTAATATGTAAATGATATAATACACAATTCATAAATGTACAAAATATAAAATTTTATAGCATTACCTATAAATGTCCACATTTATTATATTAAATATATTACTGATTCATCAATATTTGAACTCATAGTCAATAACATTATAACTTATAACCAAATGAAGCTTATCTAGCGCTAATATTTTTCTCCTCGGGTATGTTTATAGTCTAGCTAGGAAAGTGCCTGTTTGGTGAGCTAAACTTTTTGATTCTCTGCACTTGTCCATCAGTGACTGTGACAAAACTACAAATATTGATTTGAGGTATTACAATTAAATGTTAGCAAGTAGGAGAATTTACAGATACAGAATCCATAGGTAATGAGGGTCAACTGTGTATATAAAAATGACAATAAGGAATACCCACTTAAATCTGAACTTCAGATAAGTGTCAGGTCTTTAGCATAAATATGTCTGATGAAATATTTGGGATGTACTTATATTTAAAAAATCACTGTTAATCTGAAATTCAACTGATTTTCCTGTATTTTATTAGGCAACCCTATCTGATAGCTGTTTACCTCTCCAGGCTTAGCATGCTTTCCTTTCTGTATTGATTGGTAAATTCAGACTCATTTCCTTCTTTATACATCTCTGAAACCTCAGAATTCTCTTTTTGGAGTCTCACATTTACCCCTGACCTCATTTTCAAGGTCTCCACATAACTGATTTTTTTCCTTCTTCCAAATCTTTCCTGACTCCCATGTCCTCCTCTGTCCTATTCAGTGTGATTCCCACATGCCATTTTTATGATTGATAATTATTTTATTCATGTGTATTTTCTTATTTTTGACCTGCCTCCCTAAAAGGCTGCTTCCTCCAAGAACCACATTGATTTGCATCCTTATACGTAAGCCTCATACAATATGTGACACATGATGCCTTGAAGAAGGAATGATGTAAATATTAAATGGAAAGGGTATGAGGATTTATGGAACAGAATCCTTAGTTACCTATCTGACCCTAGTGTGCTCATTCTCCAAATATTTCCCCAGCACCTTGAGCACGGGCCCCTGGGCTAGTTTCTAGATAAGCTTACATTCCACTGGGGCAGAAAGAAAGGAGACAGATAAATAATTTACTTGTAGCTCACAATGCTGCCATGAAGTAAACAAACCCAGGAGTTAGACAGACAATAACTGGGAAAGTCATCCTCCATAGAATTATCAAGGCTTCAAATCTTTTATTAGGACAGGAAGAGGATCCTTGTAACACTTCTGTTTAATCAACATAGGTATATGTGTCCTAACTTTCTAAAGCATGTTCTAAGGAGTTTCTCTACTTGGCTTTTTATGATCATGTGGGACGAGGCAGGAGCACGAATAAAATGATCACATTTGGACACCTCCCTCCCCAGCCACACCACCACTGTTTCACGATCTGCTGAATAAATGACATAAACATTCACACACACATATATCCATACGTACTCAGTTATTTTTTCACTGGTTTATATGTAGAGAAGTAGCCATGTAAATGACAATCAGTGATATAAGAAAGTGATAAAATTCAAAATAATAAGTATCTTAATGTCACTTTTTCAAAGGATTTTTAAAGCCACATTTTAATTTATTTCCTGGAACACAAATTTATTGAGCTCCAGCAATTTATTTCAAGTCAGACATTGTTACAGGCTTTGAGAATACAACAGCAAACAAAAACAGACAAATCTTAAATTTGACTTCAGGGAAGTGAAAGGTTCTAAACAAATTCCAATCTTAGAGTGTCTGATTTACAGCAGCAAGAACATGATGTATTGACATGTTAGCACTCTTTATCCTCAATGTATTTGTGTAGCTTTAACTAATTAATCCTCATGATACTAAGCAGTGGATAAAGCTTATGTATTAAACATTGCATGTTCTTTTTAAAGAAATGACAATCCTTGTAAATGATGTGTCCATTGCCAGAAATCCACATAAGTATTTTGGTTTTAAACTCCCTAAAGCTAAGAGTACTGTAATCCACTGCTGAAATTTGACTTTTTCTCCGATGCTTGAGACTTATGTATTTTGACAGTAGAGTTTCAGAAAGTGTTCAGTTATTTTTAAACCAGGAGGTGTTTGTTGTCTTCTCAAAGTTTATTTTGGCTATTTCTACTGGGCTAGGCAGGGAAACGTGGATGAGTGTTCTTGAATAAATGGCCCTGTCACTTTAGTACGTGATTGAAAGCTCTCTGCATCTGTTCGTGCCCTAGTCCGGGAGCTATTCTAATACCTAACCTACTTACCTAATAGCAGTGTTAAGATGATGACATAAAAAATGACACCATTTTCCCTGGAAACCATGTATTGACTCTCCATTGAATCTATAGTAACATATAAACTCCTGACCGTATCCAGCACTGTTTTTCTTCTGGCCCCTGAGAGCCTTTCCCAGTTCTTCTAACAGTCTCCTTCCCATGCTTTCCTTTCTTGTCATAAGGGACAACTTTTGGTTTTTCAGACCTACAAGACCCTCTCCTTGCCACACATTCCCTCTGCCTGGAATATATTTTACCCACTTTTCACTTACTTGGCTTTTTGTATTTTCCAGATCTCTGCTTAAATTTCACATCATCAGAGAAATCTCCCCTTATTATTGGCCACCTCAAATAAGGCCTGCTCCTATTCATTGTCTAAGAGCAACTTGATCACTCTTAAAAGACATTATCATAAATATTCTCTTATTTTTTAGATGCTGTCTTATTTGTCTTTGCTTTCTCTCCAGCCAAGTAGGTTCTAAGTTCCCAGAAGGGAAGGACCATTTGTGTTTTATTCACCACTGTATACCCAGTACTGGCTCAGAATGGATGTAAGACAGGCCTCAAACTTTTCTTAAGTATTAACTGAATAAATAAATACATGGCACTATGAGTGCTTAGAATCTCTAACTTCTAGCTTAATTAAAGGAAAGAGCAGAGATAACAGGTTGAGAAGAGCTTGCCATTGTTTGTCTCTATTCAACTTAAGTCAAGTTGTTCTACATCTCTGGATATCATCCCTCATTTGTGAAATATAAATAATGGAAATGTAATGCATGTGAACTGGAATGCATTGAATGTATGCATATTGTATAATGAAAATCATGTACAAATATGAAGCGTCATGATTTATAACAGCCAATTACATTTTAAAAACTAATCTTCACATTTTTTAATAGACTTCTTGTCCTTCACTAAGAGAATATACAAGATAGAATCTGTTTTTATTTTCTTTCCATCTCATCTTGGTGATGTCCTTCTTGCCCTTCCTGCTAGTTTTCACATTTCCCCAGTAGTTTAAAGAACATTAAATTGCAGCATAAACTTAGTACACTTGGTTAATGAGAAAACTTATAGAAGGAGTAAAAATAAAATTAATGAAAACATGTTCCCCACCTCATTTATTTTACCACTTCTGAAGACTACTGTTAGTTATTAGAATGATGCAGTTAATGGGCTAGGAAAATGTATTCATTGTCCAATCACAGTGTCTGACCAATAGAATCATTAACATATAATGGTAATTACTTTTGTTTGCATTGCAGGTTTTTCTTTTATCTGAAATTGAAAGATCTTTTGGAGAAAAGGGATAACATATCTGTCTTCCTAAATTGCACTATTCTCTATCTCAACCAAGTATTTAGTGAGGGTGAAATCTTCTGGAAATCCACTGAAAATTAGAGGAGTGTGGCTCTTTCGGGAAAATTAATTTGCCTCTCCTGTTTCTCCCCATTACCCTATTAGAAATATAATTGGCTTGATACACAGGTCATGCCAAACTTGTTAAACCTACAACCCCGTAATAGGCAGGATCACAGATCTAAATGTCTTCTTTGAAGTCCCCTTATGCCACATACTTGGGTTCTATAGAGCCTTGTCTGTGGTGGGATGTGCTTCTTAAAGGAAGTTTGGAGGCCATCTGTTTATTCTGGCATGAGTTTCATTTATAGAGTTTGAAGACTTGGTAGCAATTTGTTTTTAGTCTGTTTTCCAGTAATTAAAAATAAAAATGAGTTTGATTTTCTGTTTGTCTCGTATATATACCATTATTTTCATTTGTAAAACAGAAGCTCTCTGGGGTAATTGTGTCTCAAACACTGTTGATATAGGTTGAATCTTAGTCATTTTGGGCTGTTCTAACAAAAACACCATAGCCTGGGTGGCTTATACAACAAACACTTATTTCTCACATTTCTAGAATCTCAGAAGTCTATGATGAAGACTCTGATAGATTTCTTGTCCCCAAAGACATCTCTAGTTGTGTAGACAATCATCTTCTCTTTGAATCCTTGCATGGCAAAGAACAGAGAGCAGAACCAAGCTCTTTTTTGTCTCTTCTTATAAGGACACTAATCCCATTCATGACAGCTCTAGCCTCGCCACGTAATTAGCTACCAAAGGCCCCACTTCCTAATACCATCATATTGAGGGTTAGGATTTTAACATAAGAATTTTAATTTTTTTAATGTTTATTTATATTTGAGACATAGAGAGAGAGAGGGAGAGAGAGAGACAGAGCGTGAGCAGGGGAGGGGCAGAGAGAGAGGGAGACACAGAATCTAAAACAGCCTTCAGACTCTGAGCTAGCTGTCAGCCCAGAGCCCAATACGGGGCTCAAACCCACGAACTGTGAGATCATGCCTTGAGCCGAAGTTGGACGCTTAACCGACTGAGCCGCCCAGGCACCGCCCAGGCACCCCAACGTATGAATTTTAAAAAGGACATACATATTCAGTCCATAACAGGTTATCAACATCAAGATGAGAATTGCAAAGCCCAGCTAAACATGAAACCAGGAATCACTGTTCAGAAAAAAATGATCGGGCTGCCCTAACTCCACTGGGGAAGCCAAATGGAGGTAGGGTCAGGGAATGATAATGACTTATCCAAAATCTCCAGATTCTGCAACAAAATTAATCCCCAACACATTGTACCTTCTCTTTGAGCCCATCTTCCCGTGTTGGAGAATTTATTCTTATGTGTATCTTCTTTTTCTTATGCTTCATTGGTTCTTTTCTCTCTGCTGACTCGTTAACAAATAATAAACATTTTTTTGTCATCATTCATTCTTAATTAAAAAGCCTTACTTTGACCTCACATTTTGCCATGACCCAAATTTTCTACTTCCTTTCCTAGCCAAACTTTGTAAAAGAATTCTCTTTTTTTGCTATATCCATCATCCATATTCCAGACATTCATTTATTAGTCACTCATATCCTTCATATACCAAAATGAGTAGTCTCATCTTTATTCTTATTTTACCAAAGCTTTTAACAGTTTTCAGCATTGTTGATGACACCATTTTCTGGAAATCACTTCTTCCCTTTGTTTAGTGGACACTACACTTACCGATGGTTTTCTTGCTATCTCTTTGATCACTTCTTGTTGACCTCGACATTTCAAATATTGTTCAAATATTGGAGGATTTCCATTATCCTTGAGTCTCTCTCTCTCTCTCTTTTCTTATTTGCATGTTCACCATTGGAGCTCTAATTCATTCATTGTAATGCTCCTAAATCCCAACTATTGGCCTCCCTTCTTGACCTCTCCTTAGAACTCTAGAATCATGTACCCAGCCTGGCACTTACATTTGGATGTCTGGTGGGCATTCCAAACTTAATATGACCTGAACAATTTTTTTTGTCTATATCAAGTGTTGGCAAACTACAGCTGTAATAAAACCTGACATTCCAAATAATTCTAAGTAAAACTTTTTGGAATATGATCACACCATTTGTTTACATTTTGTCTGCAGATGATTTCACACTGAAGTGTAGAATTAATAGTTGAAACCAAGACTGTATGGTCTGCAAATACAGCAATATTTATTGTCTGGCTCTTTACAGAAAGTTTGTCAGCAGCTGATCTTATACCCAATCTGCTCCTCTTCAAGTAAGTCTTTATCTGATTGGATAAAAACATCTTCTGTTTCATTTCTCAAGCAAAATTCTCATAATTATATCTAATTTCTTTTTTTCCTTACCACATACATTCAGTTCATCAGCAGTTCCTATGTATTTTACCTTTAAAATGAATCCCATATGTTTCTGTTTTTAAAATTTCCAATGCAGTCATTATCATATGTTGCCTAAAGCACCAAAACAACTTCCTAGTAGCTTCCTTGCTACCTTATAATCCTAACAGTCTTCATAATTTACAGAAAAGTCTTCTTAAATCACATATTAGATAGTCCTTTCTTTGCTTAAAAACTTTTGGTGGCTATGGATTTCAGTTGGGATGAATCTCTACTCTCTACCTCATATAACTATTATTTTTTTTTTTTATTTTTTAAATGTTTCTTTATTTTTGAGAGAGAGAGAGAGAGAGCACCAGTGGAAGAGGGGCAGAGAGCAGACTCCAGGCTCTGAGCTGTCAGCACAGAGCCCAAGAGAGGGCTCAGACCTACGAACAGTGACGTGAGACAGTGTTTGATGGTTAACTGACAGAGCCACTCAGGTACCCCTACCTCATATAGCTTTTATATCATTTTGATTCTTCCTCCTGTTGCTGTCAGATCTCTTCCTGCTTCTTAGATACCATTTGTTTGCAAGTAGTTGTTATACATCACTGAGCACCTTCCCAGGGCTTCTGAGGTCAAAGGATCTGGTTAACTGGTTCAATTACTTGCAACCCTATGATCAACAGCATTCTTCTGGTCCTGAGGCTATTGAAAGAGGGCCCAGAAAAGTAGTCAGTCCCTATTGGGCTGTGGGTGTGTTGGGGGGGAGGTCAGGAATGGGGGACTATGGGGAGTGGATCATCTGTGGCCTTTACCTATTCAGCATTCATTTTCTCTTTGTTAGCAAAGAGGTTCCTTTGGGGAACCTCCTTTCTCCCACTCAATTCATGTGATGTAGGTGTGTGTGTTGAGGGGAGTGGACACTAAGCTCCCTTGATCTTTTTCAGACAGAGTCACGTGACCCCAATCTGCAGGGCATGTTTTAACCCACAGTTATAAATGCTTAGTTAAGAGATGAGTGTAGGATCCAAGTTAGTCCAGTAAGACTCATCCCTTACTAATGAGATCAGTTGCCAAGGAGGTTGGAGAAGAAGGTAAGGCTTGGGCTGTTATTCTAGGCCCGATTAGAGAAAATAAAACCAGTACAATGAAAGCATAGCTATAATATGGAGAGAAATGGAGTCCTAACGTTCTTTGAGCATTTGGGGGGAAAAAAAGATTAAAAAACCAATTTCTCCATCTTCCTCTTCCTCTTCTTATTCTCCTTCTCCTCCCCACCCCACAGATCTACTCTTGAGATTTTAAGTATAGGAGCCTCTTCCACTGTAGGTTTTCTTAAGTCACTTTGAGTTGGGCGCTTATTACATCCAATTATCTGACTGTATAGAAGTTTATCATAATAGGAAGATATCTTCTGGGGTGCCTGGATGGTTCAATCTGTTAAGTCTCTGACTCTTGATTTTGCCTCAGGTTATGATCTCAGAGTCTTGAGAACCAGCCCAGAGTAGGGCTCTGTGGTGGGCTCTGCACTGCATGTGGAGACTGCTTGAGATTTTTCTCCCTTCCTCTGCCCCTTCTCCTCCTCCTCTCTCTCTTTCTGTCTCAAAAAAATTATATATATATATACACACACACATATATATATACACGCACACACACATATATATATACACACATACATATATATGTATATATTTGTCTGTATGTACATCTATATATGTATGTATGTATATATATCTTCCCTCTCATTTACAGCCAGTCTCTTCTCTGATCTTCATGTTTGTGTCAGGAAGGACCACGGTGTCCTGATTCTGTAGAGCCCAAGGCATATTCCTTGTTTTTAAATTTTTTTAATGTTCATTTTATTTTTGAGACAGAGAGAGACAGAACTTGAGTTGGGGGGGAGGGGCAGAGAGGGAGAGAATCACAGAATCTGAAACAGGCTCCAGGCTCTGAGCTGTCAGCACAGAGCCCGACGCGGGGCTCCAACCCATGGACAGTGAGATCATGACCTGAGCCGAAGTCGGCTGCCCAGCCAACTGGGGTACTGCCCAGGTATCCCTTAAATTTGTTTTTATGTCTTAATTTTGAGATACAGAGACAGACCAAGCAGGGGAGCATCAGAGAGAGAGAGGGAGACACAGAATCCAAAGCAGGCTCCAGGCTCTGAGCTGTCAGCACAGAGCCTGATGAGGGGCTCAAACTCATGGACTGTGAGATCATGACCTGAGCTGAAGTTGGATGCTTAACCAACTGAGCCACCCAGGTGTCCCCCAAGGCATATTGCTTCTCCACGTTGTAAAAGTAGTTGCTCCAATCCTTTGCACGTTGTCTCCTTGCCCTCTTCCTGCACAAGTCAGCATGTGCTCGTTATATGGCTGCAGGTGGCAGGAAAGGAAGAACTGAGGTCCTGTCTCAGGCTACTGATGCCAGTGTTTTTGTGTGCATTAGAAACTGCCACTCTCTCTGAGCCTATGCCCTAGGGAGGGAGGTGGTTCTTTGCATCCAAGGTCGTTCTTCACCTTAAATTGAAGGCCCATCTCCAAGTCAGCCAGAGGACACTGTACAGGATACTAATGACACCCTCTCCTGAGGTCCCCACAGTACTAAGAATCAAGATCTGGAGCAATGAGGTAGAAAAAGAAGCTCTCTGGGCACCTGGGTGGCTCAGTCGGTTAAGCATCTGACTTCAGCTCAGGTCATGATCTCATGGTTCGTGGGTTTGAGCCCCATGTTGGGCTCTGTGCTGACAGCTAACTCAGAGCCTGGAGCCTGTTTCAGATTCTGTATATCCCTCTCTCTCTGACCCTCCCCTGCTCCCACTGTGTGTCTATCTCTCAGAAATAAATAACAACATTTTAAAAAAGAGAGAAAAGATGTATGCTTAAAAAAAAAAAAAACCAAAAAGAAGAAGCAGCTCTCTGCTGCCCACACCCACTGTTACTGTGGTTTGTTCTTAAGGTTGATGGCTGTAATGCAGTGTGTCTCTGGGACATCTCCACACTACGCATACTACAAGGTGGTCTTGGCAGCCATCACAAAGGTTGATGATAGTTGGAAAAGTTGTATCACTTGTCACTTGAAAGTTACATTTCCAAGCTTCATTTAGATCTTAAGCTGGTATCTTTTCAGGAAGGCCATCCTGAGTTCAGTTTGGGGATCTTTGCAGCCAATCCCTGTTGATGAAAGTCAAAGTCACCTCTTTGAGTAATCTAGTTGGAGGCCATCTGGCAATTGGCCATTGGAAGAGAACAAAGCATAGAGTAAAGTGGGACATTTGGCAAATCTCCCATGCCATTCACCAGTGACACTTCAGGAGTCGGTCTAAAGGACCGTACTGGCCTTTGGTTTTATTTCAGTGTCCAGCACTCCCAGTAGAGACCCTCATTACTGTGTGGGTGGTAGAAGGAGGGAGGGAACGTAATCCACTGGGCAGTCACCCACAGCGCACAAAGGATGACATATGCACTGCAATGGGGTCAGGGAGACAGGATCCTAAAAGGATTGGGGTTGTTAGGAGACTCGGTGAAGTTTCAGGGGCAGTTGTGGGGAGCATGCCAATGATGGGAGCAGTGCTCAGGTGCTGGGTCCTAGCACTTGCCCTGCCTTTGCCCAGAGTGGGGGGAGACCAGACCTCCTGGGAAGTGGGAGGAACAGTCAGAAACTGCTCTCTTCATGCTTCTTGCCCAATGCATTTCAGCTTCACTGAGTTTTCTGTTGCTACAAGATGTTATTTCTACTTCCAAACCTTTGCACTAGCTTCTTTCTCTGTCTGGGATTCTCTTCCCCAATGATTGCCTGCCACTAATAGCAGCTCCTTTTTATCAGTCAGCTTCCATTTTAAATTCACTTCCTTCAAGAGACTTTTTTCTTGATCACTCAACCTAATACAGCTACCAAAGTACATGATTTCATATCATCAATTACCTATTTTTAAATTGCAAAGTATTTTTACTAAAAGTAGTTCTTCATATTTATATATTTATTTATTTGCTACTTAATTGTCTATTTCTCCAAAATGGAACATAAGTTTCCTCAAAATAGGAATCTTTTCTAACTTGTTTATTTAAGCATCCCTAGTATTTAGAACAGTGCTGAATAATGTTGGTTGAATGGAAAAATACCCAACTTGAGTATTCCAGAGTGGTTGCCCAAAGCCATCTTGAAAGGGGTAGGCCACATTGACTTCCTTAGATTAAATATGAAGACAGAGGGTAGAGCAATGCATTGTATTAAGTGACATCTGTATCCCTATTAAATAATTGATTTGTTTTTACTGTGTATCTTCTTAAATATTTATAAGCATAAAATTTGTTATAATCTCCTATATTTACCTACTTATGTAAAACAAATGAAGTAATTTAATGTAATTAAGACACTTACCTGTTGGATTATTTCATTTCTGTCTAATTCAAGATCTTTGAGGGCAGGGTCCATATATAAATTTGCTTACTAACCCAATCATCTGTGCTCTTACATTCCTGGGCCACAGATGGATCACTGAAAATATCTGTTGTAAATTAGTGTTGAAAAATAAATAGAGGCATGGCTCATGCCACCAAGGACATTGTCCAGTAGAATAAACTTAAAAACACAAATCAGCTGTCCATCCATTTTCTGAAAGAGTCCTCTAATGAACTCTGAGCTTCATGAATAGTAAACATCTGTTGGTGCTAACTTATGCCACATAACTATTGTGACATGCTAACTCCTAAACACATTACAATAACTCATTTAACCCTTTAAACAAACTTAAGAAGTGTATGCTGTTTTTATTCTCTTCTTAAGAGATGAGGATGAGGAGGAACATAGATTATCTGGCCGCAGCTAACTGAGTTCCATTGCCTCCAGTTAATCAATGGGTGAATAATCCTGTGTCATTAGCAGTGGCTGGGGTCTCAGAATCACAAGTTATATCCCATTAGAGTACAATAGACTTGACTTATTGAGGTTGCATTTTTAACAAGATAATCCATTCCTACTACCTGATACAATAGCTTTACCCAGTTTTTTTTTTTTTCATCTAAGTTACAAAAAAAATTGAAGGTGAAAGGAACTTTAGCAGTAACCTTGTCCTACTTTTTTATTTTGCAGCTGAGGAATCTAAAATTCAAAGGACATTGAAGTCACAGGGCTATGTAGTGGCAAAGCCAGGAGAAGAAACTAGAATCTTTTGCTCTCCAAATTCTGCTCATATTTAATGCCAGGGGAAATTTATTGTTTTCTTTCTTGTAGCAGAAAAGAAAAGCAGATAACCTAAAATAATTGTTGTTCTACTTTTCTTTACCTTTAGAATTATTACCAAAATATGACAATCTGCTCATTAGTTCGTAAAAGTATAATCCTTCTTTATCTTTCCTATGATATAGAATGTTTTTTCATTTATACATGCATACATCCTCTCACTTTTTCATCCCTTTATTAATCCATCAAGGATTACTTGTAAACCTACTATGTGCAAAGGCAAGTAGGAAAGAAAGAATAGTTCATTGTGGTTACATTGATACTGAGTCTATCTACTCATGTTTTATTTTGGAATTTGTCTAAAGTCCTTTCTAAGATATACAGTGTATAATTCCTAAATGAAATAGATAACACACACACACACACACACACACACACACACACAGAAAATGATGTGAAAATGTGCTGTTAACTCTAGCACCTAGCTATTATTGCCTTAAAATTGCTTTGTTTCCACTTTTTTCTATATGACTAGCTAACACTATTGAGTGCCTAATATATAGCAAGCATTCTATTAAATCCTTCTTATGTATTACCTAACTTAATTCCCTCAAGCGGTCCATAAACAAATATTTTATTATCCATATTTGTAGCTTCACATCACATTCTTGGTATATGATAAAACCAGGATTTAAATTAAAACAATTTTCTCTAAAGAAGTTTTGCTTAATTACATTGTCAAACTGTCTTTAAAATTGTTAGCTTATATAGAGTATATCCCCAAACTTTGATAAAGAATACGTGAGTTATTTTATACTAAAACTAAGAAGGCACATTTCTTTTTATTTTCTTCCAACACGTATACCTTAACCTCCCCTTTGTATGATTTTCCACAGAATTCTACCCAGTTAGTGATGTAGCCATAATTTTATTTAATCCACTAATAAGCAATGATGTCACATTTGGAAAGGATAGAGAAGACTTAAAACACTGTAGCTTTTACTCCTTAAATATAGTTCTATTTTAGAAAATAGTGTTGCAAGATTGTTTTTATTCAGGTTCTCTTTCATTTTTCAGAGTCCTTTTTTTAAGGGAATTAATGGCTTGAGAAATGGTATGAGTAAATGTAGCTATTCTCCTCAACTTGGCAGAAGATTGAAGAAGGCATAAATAGTCTACTCCCTTGATTTATTCTGAACTCTGACACAGCTGAGGCTCAAATACATTATAAAACGGTTGGCTCTAGGGGTTTTATTAAATTCTTTGTAGGATGCAAGCATTGCTCATTGGGTATTCTTGGGTTTGAGTTTCATTTAAATGACACACATGTATATATTTCTATATAATTTCAACCTCATGGGTAAGACTTGGGACAAACAACTTCCATTACACCTAATAGACATAGGCTGTGAGGTAAATTGGATCTACACTGTTCACCAAAGTATTTGTAAATTGAATTACAATTTTTAAGCTCAAAAATACAAGCTTCATTGTATATCAGGAAACATTGCCAATTATCCATACATTTCTCAGTGTTAAGTAGTTGTATTACGATAGATGAGTCAGTCTATAAATATAAGGTAGATGTGACTGCGTTTGGACTTTCTAAAAGAATTGTAGGCAATACATGCTCAGAAACCACCTGCTGGTTTGGAAATAGACTTTGGAGTTGATGGTAGAAGTTGTAGATTTTTTTCTAAAGCAACACAGAAGTAACAAGGATTTGGATGAGGATAAAGACATTTTCCTATACCACCACCAACTACTTTCTAAATATTTATTCTTAAATACAGTGTTCATATAATATGTGAGAAACAATTTGATGCTCTCTTAGTTACATTGTATGTTTAACATGAACTCAAAAATGAAACACCTCTCTCTCCACAACCTCCCCACTTACTGGTTAAAGAGTCAGAGTTAAGGAGACTCATGAGGGATTCTTGACCTCATTTTCATTCTTGTGTTTCATAACTTATGGCCTTCAGCTCCTTATTTGCATAGACAAAAGCATCTAGTAATCAATCAACATGTTGTACATTCTATAATGACCATGTAATTAGCATGCCCTCTGCATTATTTCTGACCCCAACAGAGAGCGAAGAGATGTTGGTTGCTTTGAACATGAGACATATGACTTTGGGAGCACTATAGGGCAAACTGAAAAATTACAATTCATACTGGCTCCTAGATTTATTGTCTCTGTTTTTGGAAAGAAAAACTTAGTTTCCTATTAATTGTTAAAAGTGTCCACTTATTTTTCAAAGCTCTTTGAACTTAGAATTATATTTAGTTGTTTATTAAATGTTACCTGATTATTTTTTCCTGGAGGGAAAGTAGGATAGATTCCAAGTCCATTAAATAATATTTAATTTATTCTTTTATCTGAATGTAGGATTAAACGTCACTTTTATGGCTAAAAACCATATTTATCCATTTTAGAGCAATGTTTTCTCAAATACCTCAGTTACCTTCAGATAAGCTGTTTTCTAAGGGATACACAGTAAGTCCTTCAAAATCACGGATATCATGTGGAAGCTGCCTTAAGGGCATCTCTGAAGCACCTAATATTTTTGCAGAGATTCATTTAAATGAAGCATGAATACTCATACAAAATGCCGATATTGACTAATTATTCCTTGCTTTAGGATACAGACATTTACTATGACATGCCCTTGTTCCCTTCCTTGCTAGAGGTATTGCCATAGATAGTAAAATAAGTGAAATCAGAATTTGTTTCTACTGCCAAGCTCCATCATCTATCATCTAAAGTGCATTTGTTTTTTGTCATATTTTGCTAAGAAATTATTAGTGCTCGTTTGACTGAATTAAAATATGTGATTTGTATCTGAAATAGCAAAATGAAATCCTGAGGAATGATGAGTTGCTGGAAAGATAATTGGAATGAGTAGAATCTCTTAATTTATCATATTAAGAATTTATTTCTATGCTTTCAATCTCTATACATATATACTGGCTCCAACTGTAAGGACAAAAATACCCCTAGTATTAGGTTTCTTTCAAGGGAATATGTTTTTTGTGACTGCTGTTTTATTACTAAAGAAAGAATATATATATACATATATACATATATATATATACAGTAACTGAAATTAAACAAAAGGTCAGTCCAAGAACATCCTCCATGTTTATATGATTAATTCTAAGTTATATATGTATAGAAAATGGGGACCATGTATGGTATTCAGAATTCTAAAGATGTCCCCCTGGATTTATTTTTCTCTTTACTCAAACACTAATCTAGGTGTTGCTGTATAGAGATTTGAAGGTGGAATTAAGATTACTGGTCAACTCACCTCAATTTTGGAAGGTCATTTTAGATTATCAGGGTGGATCCACTGTAATCACATGGGTCCCTGAAAGCAAAAGACCACGGCAGGATATTCAGGCAGAAGAGGTGGCATAGAAAGATGAGGCAGAGAAAAAAGAATCAGTGAGATTCAAAGATTCATCATTGTTGGTTTTTAAGGGAGTCATCAAGTAGCCTGGAAATAAGATTTCTAGACGGTGAGAATGACCTATGTTAGACAGCCAGCAGTGAAGTGGGGACTTTATTCCTAGGACTGTATGGCACTAACGGAATCAACCCACACATACTCTACCTGGACTTGGGACCCTACAGAATTGTCAGTTCATAAATTTCTTTTGTTTTAAGCTACTAATGTTGTGGTGATTGTTTTGATGACAATGGAAAAAAAAAACATACTGTGTTTACTGCAACTGAGATTCTTAAGTAGGCAAACCTCACAATTCTCTCTTCGGAGAAGTTTCACTTCTGCACCTTATTAGCAGTTCTCCCTTTTAGTGATGTGTCAGGCAGTGAGCTGACTTATGGAAAAGAAAAAAAAAATGTCAAGTAGATTCTAAATGACCATTTTTATTTTACTGTCAAGATCAAGTCTTTTCAGTATTTTTAACTAGTGTATTATAGCCAGAGTGACCTTTTCAGAATCCACATCTCATCCAAGGTCTCGTCTTCCCCACCCTTCCCCGCCGTCCGTCTTGCTTAAACCCTTTCAGTGGCTTCCTTGTACTCTTAGGAAAATAGGATACTTAAAAAAAAAAATTCCTGCCAGGTTTGGGTTTTACTCGCCTCTCCAGGTTCATACTCATTTTATTTTATGATTCCTTCACATGGCATGTTTTCTTAGTATCTGCACCCTTTTACCTACTTGATGCCTGAAAGCATGGCAAATAGTTAATAGGATAGGCTCTCGAGTTATATTCTCCTAAATTCAAGTCCTGCCCTTGCCACTTCTAGTTCTGTGACCTCAGGCAAAATACTGAACTTCTCTGTGTCTCAATTTTCTCATATATATGAAGGGGAAGATTATAGTTCCAACTGTATTAATCTACTCGGGCTGCCCTTAAAAAGTACCAGACTGAGCAACATAAACAACAGAGATTTCTTTCTCACACTTCTGGAGACTGGAAGTCCAAGATCAAGATGTCCACTGATTTTGTCCTTGCTGAGACTTCCTTGCAGGTATCCTTGCAGATAGTCACTTTCTTGCTGTGTTCTCCTTGCTGTCTTTCGTTGGTAGATGGGTGTGGTAAGAGAGAGATCTACTTTTTTTATTAAACCTTATGTAACCTTAATTGTCTGCTAAAAGCCTATCTCCAAATACAGTAAAGGTTTGGGCTTCAATACATAAATTTGAAAAGAACACAATTTAGCCCATAACACCTGCTTTAAAGGATTGTCATTCACAGTATTTATTTATTTAGGTCACTTCTATTTTCTGCATGCTGTACACTTTTTCACTGACTCATTTAATGAGCGTTTGTGCCCTTAAATAGGCACCTATGCAGAGTTCTGATTCCAGATATAAGCAATAAGCACAAGTATAATTTAGATATTTTTCTTCTCATGGGGCCAAGTAACTGTACACCTATAGCTACAAACATAAAGCAGTGACAGCTATTTTTTAATATAACAAATATTTCTTACGTGCAGTCAGAATATATTTACTTCTCTATTCTGTTACTAATGTGTTTGATCAATTCAGCAGTAAAAATTGTAAATTTGGTCAAATAGCCATTTATTGATAAATTAGTAATTGGAACCATTTCAACCAGTAGAGTTAGGTGGACTTATTTGGAATATAAGCAAAGCTTTATACTAGAAGAATGTTTGTTTCATTTGAATGAGATAAGTTTTATTGGCTATTTTATTATAAGCTAACCATATTAAAGAATTATAGGAAAAATGCATATAAAGCCCTTGGCCAGGGCATGGAACATAATGAGTAGTTTTTGTTTTTGTTTTGTCTTATTTCCAGAAATGGTTGATTCCTACAAAGTGTGATCATTTTTCTAGGAAACAGGACATATCATAAACGTGACAAGATTGTAGTTCTGTAAGAAGAAAGGAATCTTGAACAAATAAAAAGCACATAGTTTAGTATCAACCAGGATGGCTGCTATTCAGAATGGAGGGTAAGGGGGCACCTGGGTGGATCCATTGGTTAAGCATCCGACTTTGGCTCAGATCATCATCTCTTAGTCCATGAGTTCCAGCCCCACGTCAGGCTTTGTGCTGACAACTCACAGCCTGGAGCCTGCTTCGAATTCTGTGTCTCCCTGTATATGTGCCCCTCCCCACTTGGTCTCTGTCTCTCTCTGTCTCTCAAAAATAAACAAACTTTTAAAAAGAATGAGGGATAATAAAATAGTGATACAAACAAGTAAGGTTGCTGAGCTACTTTAACAGAATGTCAGAAGATCTAGGACAGGTGACAATTAGTTTATCTCCTAGTGCACGGAGGTTGAAAAACAGTTTGCCTAAAGCCAAGGTCTTCAGCCCTATGATTTGTCCTTCTTTTCTCCAATAAAAACCCTATCTTTCTCTGCAGTCCATTGTGGGTCTCCTTTCTTAATCAAATATATGTCAGGAAATGGACTTAATAATTTTGTCCAGCAGCAAGTATACCAAACTGATCAGTTAGCATTGTAAATGTGTATGTTACTTTGTTCATTTCCACCAAGAAGGACAATTAAAAAGATTCTCTCTGGTGGTGGTAATATCACACAGAAAACAGAATCTCAGTATGTACTTCTTTATTTCTATTTTCTTTTGCATTAATTGCCTATATATTGTAAAACTAGTTAATTTTCACTGTACAAAATTTTGCCAAGTGTTGCTTTATATGTTTAATTACATCAATTAATTATTTGCATGATTTAACAGCCCATAGGCTACCAAAGAAATAATCGTTTTAAAAGCTTCAGGTTGCTGACTCTTTCTGAAGGAAAATTGGAAAAGATTCAAGTTGGAGAATGATTGATTTCTTAGTGATGTCTTTCTGTCATAAACCCAAGATATTTGAGAAAGACATGAATTTTTCTGCAGCATAGTGAACTGCCAGATACCAACATTTTAAAAACTTGAAGGTATTAAAAGGAGAATTGTGTACCAACAGTTAAACTTCACAAATGTCCTACAATTTCTATTTTGAATAAAATAACTTTTAAATGTCCTAGCAGTCCATGAGAATTCAGAGCTATTTTATTCAGTCATTCCAACAACTGGAGAAAGCATCATTTAAATTGTAGGCATACTATGTTTATGAAGAAGGTTCTTCAAGAAATGTTAGCTGTAGTGAGCATTCTAATGATGGCTGTGCAAATATTAAACAGCCTCTACAATTATGTTTCTGTTTTCTTTTCACTATTGAATGTTTACATTCTTAAAGCATCTCTGATCGATAGCCTTCATTGACTTTGTTTTCTCCTTTCTCAGCTCTTTCTTTACTTCTTTTACTTTAAGCATTTCTTCACATGGGGTTTTATTTGTTTATTTACTTTATTGTTGATGTGGGAGGGGAAGGTTGACCTCTTTTTATTAACAGCTTGAATTATCAGCAGGCACTGAGGCTTAGCGCCAAGCAAGGAACCCACAGACGAGCTTACTTTTTTTTTCCAGGACCACTTTCAACCTTGAATACAGACCGCTGGATAATGTCACACTGGATTCTTGCTGAATATTTTCTGAGAGCTTCTTTTATGCTTGTCTCAGCGTTGGTTTAAAATGAGATCAGGACTAAGAAGACCCAAGATGCTTTCACGTAAGTCTCTTCTCATTTGCCCTTTCTCTCCCAGACTTTTTTTTGCCACTCTGGCTTTCATGAATACTGAGCTGTATCTTGACTCCATGTGTGTAAGGACTCAGTGATTTTAAAATTTTAAACATGACACAGAAATTCAGTATGACAGGATTCAACCCATAATCTTTATGTGCAAGTCTCCAAACCTGGTCTCCCTAGTGTAGTCTTCTCAGTGAAGGTCAAGAACACCACCGTCCACTCCTTGTACAAGCCAGAAAACCAGCAGTCAACCTTGATATCCTTCTTTTCTTTCACTGTGAAGTTCAACAAAAAATTCTGTTTTTGTTCATTCCTAAACATCCCTTATTTCTTCCCAGTAATCTCTATCTCCATGACCATCACCTCTAGTTTAGACCAAGTGTTTACTATCTCTTGTCTAGAGGAGCAATCTTCCTAACTGATTCACCCACAGGCACTTTTGGGTGTTTTTCAGTTGTTGTCACACTGCATTTACCCGAATAAATCTGTGATGATATCACATGCTTCTTCTCATACGTGAAACACTTCCATGGATTCTCTTTACAACTTATATGATCTATGTATGTTTTTGCTCCTTTTTACAGCTTCATTTCAACCTATATATCCAATCCACCTTTTTGGTTTTTCAATTAGACCATGTCCCTTCTTTTATAAGACTTTAGCACACACTGTTCCTTCTCCCAAACACTCTTCCGTTCAGCCATGCCCTCAGGTACACATACATATGCACAGGCATAAAATCATTTTTTGCAAAATTATTTCCTTCTTATTTATTCAAGTTTTAGATTTTAGTTACAATGGTTTCTTCCTGGGAAAACACTTCCTAACCTTTCTAACTAGATCAATTTGTCTCCTATATAACACTTAACCACATGTTTAATTTTACATTTATTTCTAGAATTAACTAGGATTAATTAGGTTGTAGGCTGAAATTTCTATGAAAGTAGGCTCCATATTTGTTTTCATTTAATATCAGATCCTTGACATCTGGCTTATTGCCTGACATAATATCTACTCCATAAATATATATGGAAGAAAATAGTGGACTTTGTTTAGTACACATAAAAGAGTGCAACTCATTTTCTACCTAACATTTCTTCATTTATTTGAAGAGAACCATCATGTTTCGCATTCCAACTTGGACCTTCTTCAGGAATAATGACCTTCAGTTATTCAGTCAATCTTTACATTAAATACTTTTGTGACCTCTTATAATCTTGATCATCCCTCCCTGAGTATGCCTTTCACTGTCTAGATAAAATATAGATAGGTGTGCCCAGAAATGAACCCAGTACTCTAGGTAACATTTTTTTTTTGTACATATGTCTCTCAACTTCCCTGTTCATTCAATTTTGTAGAGAACAGATTAACTCATAAAGTAGCCATCCTGCAACCATTATTAGACTAGCCACCCTAATCTGTTTCTGAGGCAACTTATTTAATTTTTTGGATATAATTCCCAATTTGGTTTAGTGTATAATACAATAGTTCTGTCTTATTCACTTTGCTCATTTTCAACTGTAGTGAACTTAGAATCGTAAATCCTATCATAGAGTATCTGAATGTAAAGATCTTTATTTGGATCACTTTGTTTCTGAGATGAGGAAATGGAATCCCTAGAAATCAAAATTATGTGCTGAAAGCTCTGAGAAACACCAGAGTTAGAACTGAAATACAGCTCCTCTGACTCCTAGCCTTGAAACAATTTAAAGATATACCAAAGATGATTAACTATTGGAATAAAATCTAGGAAGAGTTTTTTTTAACTATATCATTTTTTGTGTTACTTTGTACCTATTTTATACCCACTATTCAAGACTCTGTTTCATTATATCTGAGTTGGTAGTTGGCTATCAGCAGGAAGGGAAAAAAAAAACCATAGTGATTCTTTTAATCATACAATTTATGTGGCTAATGTATTAAACAACTAGTATTTGTTTCTATTTTTTTTTTTTTTTTACTTGTAGAAGAAGAGAAAGCATGAGTGGGGGAGAGGGGAAGAGAGAGAAAATCTTAATCAGGTTCCATGCTCAGCATGAGGAGCCTAATGTGGGACTCAATCCCACGACTCTGGGATCATCACCTGAGTTGAAATCAGTGGTCAGACACTCAACCTACTGAGCTGCCCAGATGCCCCAACAGTTAGTGTTTTAGTAAGCTGCTATTATAGTAGCTATTAAAATAATGATAATGGTGATGATACTAATAATTACATGCAAGAGAGAAAAGTCATTCAATACTAACATAAACATGAAGGATTTCTAATTTTTAAAAAGTTTGTGTAGCATTGTATGAGCATTTAGTAAAACTGTTTTTCCTTTAAGTTGGGATCCCTCTGTATTAGTACCCCCTTCGATTTCCAAGTGTTTTTTGTTGTTGTTGTTGTAGTTGTAGTTTTTGTTGTTTCTTTGATTAAGAGGAGTAAAACCTCCTCATTTTATTTCTGATCCTCCCAGCCGCCAATAGTGAGAATGTATGTCACACCACCCATATGTTCGTCTCCAGATGGCTAGCCTGCTTCTCTCAGTTCCCCCACCTGCCTGGGCCAAAGGCATGCTGTGCTCAGAACCCCATGGATAACATGGAAGATGCTGGTGCCTGCTGTTATCTGTGCACTCTCATGTCCACAGTTTCACAAGAGAACAAGAGAGGAAAGAAAGAAAGACAATGGTGAGGGGCGCAAAAAGAGAACTAAGGGAGGGGGAGGGACAGGAGGAAAGAAGAAAAGGAAAAAGGGGAAGGAAGGAGGAAAAGATTACAATTCAATAAGAAAATTGTAGATATCTTATGATAGCCCATTGTTATTTTGACAATTTAAGGAAATGAGTACTGTGTACTCAAATATAAAACCCATATCCTTTAAATATAGTTACATGAAACAAAATACAAATTCTTGTTCTGACATTAGAACTGGTGCTGTATTGAACTGGCCCTGGACATGAAATAAAAAGCTTCAAGTGGTTTTCTCCTATTTTCTAGGGAAGACAACCCATGCATTTGTGTGAAGTGTCTCATATACATTGCTCAGAAATAATGTCCAAGATATAAAACAACATGTTGCTGATATGTTTGAGTTGCAAGCCAAGCAGAAATTCAAGAATAAAAGAGAGATGACAAAAATCACAAAGGTGATTTCCTCTCTTATTTTTTAAATTTTTAAATGTTTTATTTATTTCTGAGAGAGAGTGAGAGAGAGAGCAGTGGAGGATCAGAGAGAGAGAGAGAGAGGGAGACACAGAATCCGAAGCAGGTTCCAGGTTCTGAGCTAGCTGTCAGCACAGAGCCCAATGCAGGGCTTGAACCCGTGAACAGTGAGATCATGACCTGAGCTGAAGCCAGACGCCCAAACAACTGATCCACCTGGGGCCCCTCCTCTCTTTTATTTTTATGTCCCCCATTTTTTACCCACTGCACCATCCTCAACCTACCTCAGAATCGCCTTTGATAGTCCAAGAGAACCATGCAGTAGTTAATCAAGGCCATGGTAAAAGCTGTCATAATGCCCCAAACTCTTTCTTTCTCAAGTAGAGTAGAGTAAAAGCCAAATGTTGTTATGTAGAGAAAAGCATAAAGAGGAGTAAAGAGGAAGAAGGGAAACTGGTTGGAAGACAATTGCAGTAAATCCAGGGGAGAGATAATGGAGGACTGGACTAGGGTAGTAATGTTGGAGCTGGGGAGATGTGGGTGCATACTTGATTATATTAAAGGTGAGACTTACAGAATTTCTTTATTAGTAGGACCTGTAATGAGCCAGCAAGAGATAAGTCAAGGTTAATTCACATGGACTTGGCCTGAATAACTGGACAAATGAAACTGCCCTTACTTGGGATGGGAAGGAGTGTAGATGTAGAAGACTTTGTTGCGTGAGGAGTGGGGACAGATTGGAAGTTCTATTTCAATATGTTGATTTTGAGTTCCTGGTGGGGATTTCCATTGGGCTATGGTTGGAACAAAAAGTCTGGACTGTTTTCATCATAGATATTATTTGAAGAAATTAGATAGGATAAGATCCCGCAGGGAATGGGTATCATAACAAGCAGTGAGGTGATGAAAGTATTGTTCAATGAATGAGACACTAATATTAAGAAATCAAGGAGGTAAAATGAAGCTACCAAAGGAGGTTGAAAAGGAGTAGTTGGTTACTGAAAAATAAAGAATAGATGGTATTCTGGAAGGCAAGTCAAAAGTTATTTCAGGGATGGCAGAGTGATAAGTAAGTTCAGAGATAAGTGGGAAGAACATACAATTAGACATAATACTAATAAAATGAATACAATTACTAATAACGAGAGTGGTTAAGCCCAATATTATTAACTATTAATAAATAAATCAATGTAAAATATAAAACTAAGATAAATGTTGCAAAAGAAAATGTGATATTTTATAACAATAGGGACAGCAGAAGACACAGGGTCAGGAATTTTTCTCCAAGGAAATGAGATAAAGGATGAAATATTTATACAATTGAGCTACTGAAGGTAGAATGGGGAGGGTTTGAAGTGTTACAATAGGAATAGATAGTGTTTTCGATGGCTCAGTATAGAAGAAAACACAGGAAGTTCAAGGACAAGGAGGGAAGGATCTGGCTTGAAGCATGTGTATGTATGCACACACATGTGCATGCATGTATACACACACACACACACACACAGAGTAAATGTGTGTGGCAACTTAGATACAGGATTATGTATGCGTATGAGATTTCTTGAGAATCGCCAAAGATGAGAAGTGCACACCATTGTATCAGTTAGGATGCTTTTGGCTGCAAGTAAGAAAATATCTGAATAAAAATGAGACTTAACGATTAGGGGTTTACTAATAAATCTCAAAAAGAAGTGCAGAGAGAGGTAATTCGAAAGAAGGTTTTAGTGACTTCATGATATCAGAGTTCCAGATCACTTCTATAGGGACCCTCTTAATCTCCCCTCCACAGCCACTAGACAGCTGCTGTGGCTCATAGTGGCAACTGCTACAGAAATTTCTAAGACAAGAAAGAAGCAAGGACTTTCTTCTCACATATTCATTCCTATCTATCAATTAATAAAATATTTCTCAGTGACCTTCAACCAAGTTCACTTCAGTGTACCTGACCAGAACTAGGATCACTGGCCCTTCCTAGCTGCCATGAGAGTTGGAAACACAAATTCAGATGATTTGAGATTCAAGTTTGTGATATGTTGGTAAATATTTAACAAATGGCTGTGGGGGGGGGCACATGTTTGTACCTTTATAAGGGTGTTATAAATTCCATTGCTAAAGGGAATATTGTAGCACAATATTTACAAATAATGATAGTATATGTAGTATTCTTGATAACTTTTGTATACCTGATTGATTTGTACAGAATATGTCCTTCAAGTATTTTCTAAACTTTGCATCTGTAGCTTTGTATCAAACTGTTTTTGCAGCTCAGGAGCATAGTTCAGCATGAATGTTATTTGATAATTTCATATGAGTTAATGAGTGATACAAAAATAAAGCAACAGTGAAGATGTATGTCAGAATTGTACCCATTATTAATGTGAGGGCATCTTTGCTAGATCTTGTGTGCGTGTGTGTGTGTGTGTGCGCACGTGTGCGTGTGCATGCACTTTTAAAAGCACTGTTGCTCTGTTACCTACTGGCAGGACTGGCTTGCATGGGGCTGTGGATGCTTTGGGCTCCAGGTATGCATAGGATGGGAGGAGAACATGAGGAGTGGGAAGGAAAGGAAGTGGTCTGCTCCAGGGCCAGGCCCAGGAGCCACTCAGATTCACTTCCACAAATGGGTAGACTTTGTAAATGAGTCATAGCAAGCTTTGACCATGCTGCCAGTAAGATTAAGAAATTTTTGGAAATCTAGCTGCCCATTAGAATTGAGGCCCAGTTTCTTCATCATGCGGTCAAGGATAGTAGTGTCCTTCTGGTTCTTTGTGAAGGCAAACAGTTCTGTGTCCATGAAGGTTAGAAGCTCTGCCTTGGAGAGCATGCTGTTGTTACCCTCCTTTCCAGCATACTTCTGGAAAATAGCAGTCAGAGACTCAGTGCACTGCTGAGTCTCGGCAGGGCTGGACATTTTCACCATATCTGCATGAAACAGGCACAGACGCTGTTACCCAGCGGTGGTGGCGCTTCTTTGCCAGATCGCTGAATACCAGAAAAATGGTTCATCAATATGTGGTTTTTTTTTCATAACGTGTGACATGCTTTTAGACTACATTATTAACATTTTTACATTACTCCTTTAAGTCTCGATAATTGGCAAAACAATGAATCATGTTTTGATTTGTAACATTTGCCAGTTTTGTTTGTTTGTTTGTTTTTTCGGGGGGTGGTGGTAGAAATACTGTCAACATAACCAGTTTCATGCTACCAACATGATGCCCCTGGATATAGAGTTGAGGTGTGCAGTGACATACATTCTGTAGGATTCCACTTTACACCCACAATAAATGTAAATAAACCCAAGATAATAGATAATAGTACTCAGTAGTAAGATAATTAGAAGTTTTGAGCTTTTACTATATTGTTTTTAATGAAATTAATTTAATTGTGAGTTTATGTAGTTTGATTTTTGATGTCTGTGTTTAATAATCAGTTTGTAAGATTCCTGGAAATTGAACATTTGGCTCTCACACCCCTCTTTGGATCAGGTCCACTAGCAAGACATAACATCAGCAAGGAAGGAGCAAAGGATACTGTTGGGTTTGCAGACTTTAAATATTTTAACTTAGTAAAGTACAACAATAGGAGTACTTTCACTCCTAACTATGTATAATAACTAGAGATCTGTTACTTAAATGGGCCCCTCCATATTTTTAGGTTCATTGAGATAAAAGACATCTTTGAATCTTTTTTTTTCCTCATCAACTTTTCCTACCACTTCCTTACTTCCATTGATTAAGAGCAAATATAATATTGACTTCCCACACAGACAAAATGTCAATGAAAGGGAAAATAACCTGGAGTCAATTGAATTCTCTTTTTAATGCCTCATTGATTTTAAGGCTCTTGGATAATGAATGGAATAAAAAAAATTAAAGTTGTCCTGAAAGGAGGTAATTCAGTCCAAGCTCCTTTATACACATGAAAATGGAGACACCTCATGTTTGAATATTCTGCCTCAAGTTACCAGGTAGTGACAAAGAAAAGATAAGAACTCTAGCTCCTGATTGGAAGGTCATGCCTTTTATATTGCTCTACACCAAACCTTAATTCCTGAACCATCTTTTGTCAGGGGAGTCTTTGATACATTCCTTGGGCATGAAAAGGACTGTCCTATCAATCAGGTCTCCATGCCTGGCCTATGAAATCCACCACGGGCACAAGCTCAGTGAAGTTCTGTTCCAGCTCATTGTGCTAGAAATAAACGGAGGTCTCACAGCAGCCATTATAGTCTAATTATATTTGACAGCCAACCTGACAAGTTTTGTTTATTTGTTTGTTTATTCCTTTAGTGCTTATGGCTTCAAAAAAATGAATCACACTGTCAAAACCATCTTACCCTTCAGGAGTTCTCTCTTTACTTCATTTAGAAGCTTACAAAAGCATCTATTTCTAACATGCCTGGTGAAAATAATAAAGCAAATGGTTTCACTGAGAAGTCTGTGTAAGAATGCATCATTTGTGTGACAGCCCGTGATGGTCAGCCACCTCTGATACACTGGTACACTGACTAAGGGTGTCAGAATCATGATCTCATATAGGAAAGCACATAGGAAGATTTTCATGTCTGAGAACAAATGAGTGGTGTGGGATTATTTTTAATCCTTTAAGGAGGGAGCAACAAATGTGTCTACAAAATTCAGGCAACACTAGACATAAAATTGCATAAGGTTCATTAATGGCACTATCACTAGTGGATGGTTAACAGATTACATTTGACCTTCCTGTGATTTATCTTTCTCCAGATCACTCACCTTTTTAGAAATACCAACAGCATGTACTCAAATGTGTTACGATAAATTGAAATTGACCACTTTAAAATAGAGTTGCTGGCTAAAGATCTCTACCTTTTTCCTGTCTAACTCTAATTTTACCAGTTTTGCTAAGACCATTGTTATATCCTAAATGGTTCAAAACAAAGTAATAAAAATTTGGAATAGTACTCTTGAGATCCAGTTCTGTATCAGCTGATTTAAATGATAATTTGATCCTACTTAAGTACAAAAAAAAAAAAAAAATCCAGGAAGGGGAAGATAGAATCTAATTGTGATAGCAGTCTGTGTGAGGAACAACTATGGTTGCCTGCAAGCTCTTCATGAGTCATTATGGGGACAAGACTACAGTGTGAGTGTGAACATTTTGAATCTTGCCTTCCTCTGAGCTTCTCCTAGCCCCACTCCAGCCCGGACTGGAGACTTCATGCCTGGAGTGCCATCAGCTTGAGCAATATGTTTTCATTTTCCATGTCTTTGATTAAGCTTCACCTGGATACCACTGCAACTCAGTGTTGAGAGTTTGGGCGCTATTGAATTTGCTCATTCATCATGTGCTTATAGTGTCATCTAAGTTATGTTTTTCTTACTCTCTGTTCTAATGTGGCTATGGGTAATTGGTGATATTGCTATTTTTGACAATGTAAAAAGTAGAGAAATACATTTTATACATGTTTCCTTTTATACACTATTATATATATAGCGATTCCCAGAACTAAAAGAGCTTAATGAAAGTAGACTGTACTGAGTTTAGCTCTAGGGAAGACATAAGTAAAATACATAAAAATTGAGTATACTTGGGTGAAAATCCCCAGGAAGACTTTGGAGACTTAGTAAATCACTAAGTGGTATAGTTGGGAAAAAAACAGAGAACTCAAGTTTATAGAACTCATATTCATGTGTGAGAAAAATGAAAAATTAGTGGGTACCTCCTAACTGGAATAAAATACTCATAAAAAGAATTGTTATACTTTAGTGATATTCAGTTTATTTTTGTGACTTTGTTAGTGGATGGAAATTGTGAGTTCACAGATTCTGGTCAGCTTTAGAAAAATATTTCTAACAGATGGAGATATTCAAAGATGGAATATGCTGCTTTATAATCAATACCCTCTTTCAAAAGCTGTCCAAATGGTACTGAAAAACAAATATATTAGCAAGTTTATAAACGGGTGTGATTTATTAGACATAGGGTTCCAATAAGTGGATTCTCTAAGATTTCTTTCAATTCAGAGAATCTATGATTCAATGGTACATCATTGCTGACTTCAACATTTATATCTCTAAACACCTGACTGTATGTAGTTTTATTAAGATGATGAAGAGTAGAATGCCGTGATCCTCATTTAGTTTTCTGTTAATTTGTAATCTCTCATCTAAAATACAGCAGATGACAAGTTTTGCTCAAGTACTATCCCTACCACATGTTAACATTAATCACTCAACCTAGAAGAATGAGTAGTGGCTATTTATAAACCTATACCTAATTTTTTAAATCTTAATTTTCCTATCTAGGTTTTCATATATTTAATTAGCTTATAGATGATTCATTTATTAAATCATAAAGCTTAGGTATTGATAGCATAGTCTTTACAAAGAAATGTTTAATAATGGAGAATAATGTTTAATCAAGGTGTTGAATGTGAAACCGACTGATAATTTGAAAGGTCAACAATAAAGGGCTGTCACCCATCATGATTTAATCAGTCACATTTTATTAAGAGCTACTCAAAAACAAGTGAGAACATTCACAAAAGGATTAGTTTCTAACATCTAAGCATGTATTCTAAGAACATCACTAGCCATAGTGTTCATGGCATTAATTACCTAGAAGTATGCCATTTTCTAAAGGAGCAACAAAGCTCCTTAAATATTAACATCACTAAGAATAGGCTGTAGAAATGTAAAGTCAAATGCAAGCCTCTATGGGGTACAAACTTCTTTATGAGAATGTCAACATGATAGATAAAAAGCCCCCTGAAAGACAGATATTATGTTATGCATTCTTCAAATGAAATAGATCATAAGTACATTATCACGCTTCGTTATCCTGAGGTAAAGCAATTAATATTCTTCTTTTCCAAATAGTGTTAACTGCCAAAGAAAACTTGTGAAGAGGCCCTTTAAGCCAAAATAAGTTTGTCATCCAAACCATTGTTTCAACCACCACAATGTCTATTCTGCCATTTCGCATGTTTCTGTAACTCAAATTAAAACATATATGCTTGATAAGTAGAGGGATGTCAGTATTATGCAAAATTTCATTAGTTCACATGCCATTTTCTCAAGCAAGACAAGTGTTAATAGCTAATAACTTTCAGCAGGAAGGGGAAAAAGCCTTCATTTCAGCTACTGTCTTAGCAGTGGGAGCCCTTCCAGAACATTCCATTTGAAATGTAAGCAGGCAGGGTTTCCAGACAGGCTCACCATCAGCTTCATTCAATTAGTAGCAAGTTGCACTTCCTTTTAAGTCGGCATTAACATCAGCCTTGCTGTCTGAGATCTGTATTATGTTTCTTAATAGAAACCTACCAGACCTCCTTAATTAAAGTGTTGTGCGTGTGTGTGCATGTTCACACGTGCACATGCATTACTAAAAAAAAAAAAAAATCTGTGGAAACATTTAGCTACACTAATCTACTTGCCTCAGCAGTCCAAGTTAACTCCACAGGTTATTGGTACTGTTTCTGTCTTTGATTCAGTTAAAAAAATTTACTTAAGATTTGCTTTTCCGGGGCACCTGGGTGGCTCAGTTGGTTAAGCGTCCGACTTCGGCTCAGGTCATGATCTCATGGTTCGTGGGTTCGAGCCCCACATCGGGCTCTGTGCCCACAGCTAGCTCAGAGCCTGGAGCCTGCTTTGGTTCTGTGTCTCCCTCTCTCTGACCCACCCTTGCTCATGCTCTCTCTCTCTCTCTCTCTCTCTCTCTCTCTCTCTCTCAGAAATAAATAAAAAATAAAAATAAAAAAAAAAGATTTGCTTTGCCACCTCCTGCTATTATGCAGAACATGAAGTCTTTTGGTAATACATATCATTATAGAGAACTACCTCTACTGTGATAGGCACAGGTGGTCTAGAATTGAGTAATGCATGGTCTATGCCTTCATGCGGCTCAGGGTTTAGTGAGAACATGTAAGCTACGAGTTCTAATTGGTTGTGATGAGTGCTATTTCTATACAGGATAATGTGAGCTTTTAGAGGTTAAAAGGCCCCAATATGGGGCGCCTGGGTGGCTTAGTCGGTTAAGCGTCCGACTTTCACTTAGGTCATGATCTCGCGGTTTATGGATTCGAGCCCCGCGTCTGGCTCTGTGCTGACTGCCAGCTCAGAGCCTGGAGCCTATTTCCGAGTCTGTGTCTCCCTCTCTCTCTGACCCTCCCCTCTTCACGCTGTCTCTCTCTCCTAGAAATAAATAAAAATATTTAAAAAAATAAAATAAAACAAAATAAAAGGCCCCAATATGATGGGATTTATTACTTTCTAAGTAGTTAATTCCACAGTAAGGAAGTTATGATCATTGAAGCTTATTATATGGAACAAGAATTCTCTTTTCATGTATTCAGTCAGTAAACAATTATTTGACAGTTTCCATGGATCAGAACTTTTCTGAGCAACTAGAAGAGTAAACAAAGGAAAGAATGAATCTGTGAATAATTAAAATAATTTCAGATGCTAACAAGTTTCCTGAAGTTAAATAAAGTATTGCACAGAGATTGCCTGTGCAAGTTGGAGAAGAGGTTAATACTTTACAGGGCAGTGAGTGAATGTTCTTCTTTGGTGGAATATGGGGTTCAGCCAACGGAAGAAAGGGGAGGAACTTTGCAGGCTGAAGAAACTAAATATGGAAAGGTTTTAGTTAGGACCAATATGTTGATCCTTAGTAATTTAAATTTGATTGTGGGTGAGATAGAAAGCCACTGGAATCCTTTAAGTGGGGAAGGGATATGACAGTTTATGTTCTGAAAATGTTAGTTTGGCTTGCAATTGCTGGATAAAGAAGTAGAGAAACAAGTTAGGAGACAAGTACAGTGGGCTTGATGAGGCTTGGTAGTGGCTTGGTAAGGACAGAGGGTGCCATGAGCAATGGAAATAAAGTGGTTAGAGATATGGTTTGGTGGTAGGATGGGAGGAACATGCTAATGAATGAAATGTGTTGGAGATGAATCAACAACAATCAGAGAAGTCCATCAAATAAACACCAATAGTTTTCTACATTTCTACTTCATTTGGTTCCTTTACTCTTTATTACTGGAGGTTTTCAACCCAAGGCTAGGTGACAACTTTTTGTGGCTTTTATAAAAGTTTTCCTGCCTCGGTCTGTTTGTATATTGGAGCAATATCCTCCAAAGAAGCATCCACCAAATGATTTGTAGATGGGATTTTTTAAGGAATATCATTCATTTAACAACATGAACTATTAGGGAAGAAATGTGTATCAAATGCCATAATAACTTGTAACTTGTAAGAACAAGTCAAAAGCTCTCCATTATACCTATCTTCACCTTCATAATTCCTTTCCCAAACATGTGTCTCATACTTCTACATATATGCTTTTCAACTTTCAACCTCCCTCTAGAAAAATAAAATGATCAGTAAGCACTCTAATTCAAAAGTAATAGGCAATGAAAAAAATATTGATTATACTAAATCACCAAATGCAAATGTAGTATGAGAGGATAAGAATGTTTGGCTAGAGCTACAGTATTATAAAATAAATGATTTGCTAGTCATTGAAGGCTCTTGTCCATGTAAGTGAGTAGAAATATATAGTATTTGCTTATTATCTCCAGCCCAAGTAGTAAATTATCACTGAAATGGCAAAGACTGAAGTGGATATAAATTTGGGGTTTGCAGTGCCGAGGAGTTGGGAGCTTGGTATATATTTCAAAAGCCTTTGGAGGCTACCGATCATCATGATATGCAGCCCAATGCTGCAGATAAAGTATAAAGGTGATTTCTAGCTTGAAACTTAACCAAGGTTCCCCTGGCTTACAGTTAGAAAATTTGTTTTCTCTCTAAACTGTTTACTGACTTCCCTTTATTTCTTTTCAGGTTTAGATTGATTGCTAAAATACCAAATTATTCATATTTCATTATCCTCTGGGAAATAATTTTAGAAATTAACCTCTCCACCACTTATTTTTCTTTTGATTACAAATTGGTTGATTCAACAATTATCTATTAACTCTTACTCTCTAGCACACTCTTCTAGGCACTATAGAGCGATGAACAGAAGAGCTATAGCTTCTGCCTTCAGAGTTTATCACCTAGTGAAGCTTAGAAAGACAATAGAACAAGTAAATACATATGAAATAAATTAATTAAAACAGTAGTGATAACAGAGGAGAATAATGAGACATGCTTTGCATGAAAGTAAGTTTGCTTAAGGTAAAATACATGTGTATGTAGGAGTTATGAATTAGCTTAATCTATTAGGTGCCTGATGGTAAAGAGAACATAGCTGTGAATTTAGTCTTTGGATGCTGCATTTAGCTTTTTACATAGTAGTGGCTATTATCTTGCGAATAATTGTAGTGTATTTCAAGGAAGATGAGATACAGGGTTTATATGGCTGAGTCCTGTCTTATCATCACTTCTGGTAAGAAAATAGAAGTTATGTGACCTGTTAATGGCTTAGTAGTGTCATCTTAGCAAGCAAAACAAGTTTTCTTTTCTTCCATTGTTGTTATGTTATAGATTCAGCACTGTATGCTTGCAGTCTTTTTTCAAGGCTGCTCTATTTATGTTTCATGTGGAAGGCATTTTATCTTTATGTTAGTGGTACTTAATGGCTTCTTCCATTGTGGCAATACCATAGAGTGCCATTTTCTTTTCCTTCTACTCCCTTAGCTGCCTCTTGCCCATATGGAGTTTCTTAAAAAGGTGAATTATGTGATTGCCTGAGGAAGCCAGCTCCAGCAATATCACAGAGGCATGATACTCTATTAAACTAAGACGATCTAAAGCACATGGGAGGGAAATATGACTGGAAACTATATCCCCTGGTTACTCTTAAGAGCCTCACTCAGTTTTCAGTGTCTTTTGGTAATATTACAGAGCTTTTTGGGATAACTTCTGTTTCTCTTCTATGGTACTCTTCCCAATGGGAGAGGAAAGAAAATCCTGATTCTTTTATAAACTGTTGCTGAAATATAGTATATTTTATGTGTGCTATGAATTGCCTTCTGTGATTTTTTGAAAAACCCATTTTCATATGTACTGTATCCTTCATTTAGGAGTCTGCACATTCTCTTTACTTGTAATTCCTATTCTAAGGAACAAATTGCAGATCCTTTGTGTTTTAATCATCAGTTACCCTACTCAATTGTTTTAAGTACTCTGTAAACTAAACCTGGTATGTGTCTTTCCCAGCTTAATTATTGAAGAGTTTTTGAAAGCACCAGGATTTCACTAGTGATCAGTATAGATTGGTCCAGTCTTCAACCACTTTGTGTTCATTATTAAAGCCTTAGTTTCTGATGCTAAGTTGGAGACAGAGAACTGATGATGCTGGTTAAACAAATGCCTAATGAGGCAAGTGGAAACTACCTCTGGGCTCTAAGAAATGCAAATGGTTCCAGTGACAGAGTATCACAGTGGGCACTGTCAATGTCCATCTGATGACTATTTCAAGCTGAGTTGAGAGGCATTGGTAACATGTAGTGAATTACATGAAACATGGAATTTTTAGTGTTTTACATAATTATGCTTATTGACCATTGATACCCTGAGTCTCAATCCCACTGCATTGGCCCATTTCATAAAACAAACATCTGAGGCAGTAATCTTCAGCAAATAAACCATTCACAGAGTGTGAAAATTGTGATATGAAACAATAATTGACCTGAAATTCCATAGATTGAGACTTCAAAACCATTGAAGCAATTACAAAGGATCTGGGAGACATAATTCTCCTAGCAAAAGATACTCTTAACCTTCTCATCAATATAGATGGAGGATATAAGGGCATGTGTACAAATGGAGTTAGGTCAACAGTAGGGCCAGTTGACTTTGGCTGGTTGTACAGCTCTCAGGGAGTTGTGGCCATTTCAGTCTAGTGTTGATGAGTGATGCAGAAACTACCCTAGATAAGAAATAGACTTGGCCATGGAGCAGCATAAGTAACCTGGTCTCTTTTAAGGTAAATAGCTTGATCAGTGCCTTTCATTAAAGGCAGGCATTGTGAATGTCTTTGTAAGTTTTCTGCTCCTTGAGCTGTCATGTCAAAGTAGTTATATGTGTAGACAGTTAATAATCTTTCTGAATATCAGTTTTATGATCTCTAAAATGGGCAAGAGATCTTAGAGCATGATCTCTGAAATGAGCAAGAGAATTAGGATTTTTTTGTGTTCTCAAAGCTTATGAGTCCAAGAGGCCATGGCAAAATGAGCTTTTACTACAATTTGAGATATGGTAGCCCTTCCTCAATACACTTCCTCAACACAGAAACGACAGGTTTGCACTAAAACCAGGTTTGAGTTTGTTAAGAGTGTAATTACAGTAGCCTTTTTGAATTCTGTGTTAGCTGCTGCTGAAATTAATTTGCACAGTACTTTAGCTTCTGGGGGGGTTGTCTTTCTTGTTCAACCACTATAGTTATATTGAATAGATGTGATGAAGGGAAAAAAAGGAAGGAATGACTAGAATGACTATAGGCATGTGCTTTATATCTTCAGTGATTCAAAGTCATTTGAGTTGTATGAGAATATTTCTTCAACACCCCTATTATCAGTTGATGTGTAAATCAAATTTTGAATATTCCAGAAAATGAACTTAACAAATTAAATTCAACAGTATGTCCTTGATCTAGAAAAAAATACACACATCAATAAAATTCAATTTCATACATGTTTATTGAGTATGTACTAACAGCAAGGGATTGATGTTGCTAGATTCTGTTGCTAGGTTGAATGCTAGATTCTGTTGGAAAGACTAACCTAAGTATAAGTACCTTCCCCCAAGGAGCTTTCAGCTGGCGGAGTGTATGGAAATTCATAGGGGCACCTGGGTGGCTCAGTCGGTTGGGCATCCGACTTCAGCTCAGGCCATGATCTCACAGTTTGTGAGTATGAGCCCCATGTCAGGCTCTGTGCTGACAGCCCAGAGGCTGGAGCCTGCTTTGGATTCTGTGTTTCCCTCTCTCTCTGCCCCTCACACACTCACACTCTGTCTTTCTCTCTCTGTCTCAAAAATAAATAAACATTAAAAAATTAAAAGAAATTCATTAGAAGATATTTTATACTCTGAGGGAAACAAACATTATATGGAAGAGATTAATTGCAAATAGAAGAATTGGGCAGAATTTAAGGAAAGAAAGTATTTGAGTAGGTGATAAAAATGTATAGAATTTCCATAGAACAGAAAGCACAAAAGGAAACCAAACTTATCAATAATGTATACATAGAGCTCAGCTTAAATAATTAGGTGTCTATAATAATCTATGCTTAAAAACTCCCATATGTCACCAAAAATGTAGTAGGAATATGAAAGAATTTTTTCCAATGATTCCAATGATAGTGATTTTGATCTTTATGCAAGTTCAGTAAACACACACACACACACACACACACACACACACTTTAATAAGATGAGGGGCCTAGATGAACTATTTTGATGGAAACTCAAGCACTAAACTGAATCCTTGTCAGCTCGCAACCAGGAAGTATGGATGAAGCTCTCTGAGCTCTGAGAGCAGATGTTTCAGAGGTGCATGTGTTGGGGGAGAGGGGAACATTATTTTCTATCAGCTGTCTTTTCTTTATTAGTGTAATTGTCTCATTTTTTAAAACTAGGCTTGAATATGTATCTTCAGTTAGAAAGCTCTCTCCTGAGACCCAAAAGTAGACACATGTTTATAGATAATTAAAGTCAGTTTTTTTTGTTGTTTTTTTTTTTTTTTCAGAACTGCCCTCTCCAAGGCTCTAGCACAAAAAGAAAGAGGGACATCCAGATTCCAAATTCCTGGTACAAATCACAGGACAGATTTCAAATTGGCAGCTGGCAGGAAGAATTTGATCAGTTCCCAGCTCTTTTCCTTTGATTTCAGTCCTAACCATGTTTTCTTTGTCTTACCACTCATTCAATTTTTAACACTTTATCATTTACTGAAAAATAAATTTCCTAAAATTTCCAGGACTGACTCTCTAATCGTCAGATGCCCACTCTTCTTCTTCTCAGTCACTCTGAACTTTCCTTAGTTCCCAAGACATGGCACTCTGTTATCTCTTTTTACCAAAAGGATGAGAGTTAACATTGATTGACCAGGTGCACAGTTTAGTGAGAGCTTCACATGAATTATCTCATTTCATCCTCATAACTCACCAAAGGAGTAGATCCTATTGTAATCTGCACTTGGCTAAAGGCAATACCAAACCAAACAAAAATAAACTGGGCTTTAGAAAGGTTGTATCATTTTTTGAAGATTTCCTAACATTTCTATATTTTTCTCTAAAAATTAGTGGTTTCCTTAGTTTCTGTATTTTTATTTATTTTTTTTTTTTTTTTTTTTTTTTTTTTTACAAATAGTTTATTGTNAGCCTATTTCCGAGTCTGTGTCTCCCTCTCTCTCTGACCCTCCCCTCTTCACGCTGTCTCTCTCTCCTAGAAATAAATAAAAATATTTAAAAAAATAAAATAAAACAAAATAAAAGGCCCCAATATGATGGGATTTATTACTTTCTAAGTAGTTAATTCCACAGTAAGGAAGTTATGATCATTGAAGCTTATTATATGGAACAAGAATTCTCTTTTCATGTATTCAGTCAGTAAACAATTATTTGACAGTTTCCATGGATCAGAACTTTTCTGAGCAACTAGAAGAGTAAACAAAGGAAAGAATGAATCTGTGAATAATTAAAATAATTTCAGATGCTAACAAGTTTCCTGAAGTTAAATAAAGTATTGCACAGAGATTGCCTGTGCAAGTTGGAGAAGAGGTTAATACTTTACAGGGCAGTGAGTGAATGTTCTTCTTTGGTGGAATATGGGGTTCAGCCAACGGAAGAAAGGGGAGGAACTTTGCAGGCTGAAGAAACTAAATATGGAAAGGTTTTAGTTAGGACCAATATGTTGATCCTTAGTAATTTAAATTTGATTGTGGGTGAGATAGAAAGCCACTGGAATCCTTTAAGTGGGGAAGGGATATGACAGTTTATGTTCTGAAAATGTTAGTTTGGCTTGCAATTGCTGGATAAAGAAGTAGAGAAACAAGTTAGGAGACAAGTACAGTGGGCTTGATGAGGCTTGGTAGTGGCTTGGTAAGGACAGAGGGTGCCATGAGCAATGGAAATAAAGTGGTTAGAGATATGGTTTGGTGGTAGGATGGGAGGAACATGCTAATGAATGAAATGTGTTGGAGATGAATCAACAACAATCAGAGAAGTCCATCAAATAAACACCAATAGTTTTCTACATTTCTACTTCATTTGGTTCCTTTACTCTTTATTACTGGAGGTTTTCAACCCAAGGCTAGGTGACAACTTTTTGTGGCTTTTATAAAAGTTTTCCTGCCTCGGTCTGTTTGTATATTGGAGCAATATCCTCCAAAGAAGCATCCACCAAATGATTTGTAGATGGGATTTTTTAAGGAATATCATTCATTTAACAACATGAACTATTAGGGAAGAAATGTGTATCAAATGCCATAATAACTTGTAACTTGTAAGAACAAGTCAAAAGCTCTCCATTATACCTATCTTCACCTTCATAATTCCTTTCCCAAACATGTGTCTCATACTTCTACATATATGCTTTTCAACTTTCAACCTCCCTCTAGAAAAATAAAATGATCAGTAAGCACTCTAATTCAAAAGTAATAGGCAATGAAAAAAATATTGATTATACTAAATCACCAAATGCAAATGTAGTATGAGAGGATAAGAATGTTTGGCTAGAGCTACAGTATTATAAAATAAATGATTTGCTAGTCATTGAAGGCTCTTGTCCATGTAAGTGAGTAGAAATATATAGTATTTGCTTATTATCTCCAGCCCAAGTAGTAAATTATCACTGAAATGGCAAAGACTGAAGTGGATATAAATTTGGGGTTTGCAGTGCCGAGGAGTTGGGAGCTTGGTATATATTTCAAAAGCCTTTGGAGGCTACCGATCATCATGATATGCAGCCCAATGCTGCAGATAAAGTATAAAGGTGATTTCTAGCTTGAAACTTAACCAAGGTTCCCCTGGCTTACAGTTAGAAAATTTGTTTTCTCTCTAAACTGTTTACTGACTTCCCTTTATTTCTTTTCAGGTTTAGATTGATTGCTAAAATACCAAATTATTCATATTTCATTATCCTCTGGGAAATAATTTTAGAAATTAACCTCTCCACCACTTATTTTTCTTTTGATTACAAATTGGTTGATTCAACAATTATCTATTAACTCTTACTCTCTAGCACACTCTTCTAGGCACTATAGAGCGATGAACAGAAGAGCTATAGCTTCTGCCTTCAGAGTTTATCACCTAGTGAAGCTTAGAAAGACAATAGAACAAGTAAATACATATGAAATAAATTAATTAAAACAGTAGTGATAACAGAGGAGAATAATGAGACATGCTTTGCATGAAAGTAAGTTTGCTTAAGGTAAAATACATGTGTATGTAGGAGTTATGAATTAGCTTAATCTATTAGGTGCCTGATGGTAAAGAGAACATAGCTGTGAATTTAGTCTTTGGATGCTGCATTTAGCTTTTTACATAGTAGTGGCTATTATCTTGCGAATAATTGTAGTGTATTTCAAGGAAGATGAGATACAGGGTTTATATGGCTGAGTCCTGTCTTATCATCACTTCTGGTAAGAAAATAGAAGTTATGTGACCTGTTAATGGCTTAGTAGTGTCATCTTAGCAAGCAAAACAAGTTTTCTTTTCTTCCATTGTTGTTATGTTATAGATTCAGCACTGTATGCTTGCAGTCTTTTTTCAAGGCTGCTCTATTTATGTTTCATGTGGAAGGCATTTTATCTTTATGTTAGTGGTACTTAATGGCTTCTTCCATTGTGGCAATACCATAGAGTGCCATTTTCTTTTCCTTCTACTCCCTTAGCTGCCTCTTGCCCATATGGAGTTTCTTAAAAAGGTGAATTATGTGATTGCCTGAGGAAGCCAGCTCCAGCAATATCACAGAGGCATGATACTCTATTAAACTAAGACGATCTAAAGCACATGGGAGGGAAATATGACTGGAAACTATATCCCCTGGTTACTCTTAAGAGCCTCACTCAGTTTTCAGTGTCTTTTGGTAATATTACAGAGCTTTTTGGGATAACTTCTGTTTCTCTTCTATGGTACTCTTCCCAATGGGAGAGGAAAGAAAATCCTGATTCTTTTATAAACTGTTGCTGAAATATAGTATATTTTATGTGTGCTATGAATTGCCTTCTGTGATTTTTTGAAAAACCCATTTTCATATGTACTGTATCCTTCATTTAGGAGTCTGCACATTCTCTTTACTTGTAATTCCTATTCTAAGGAACAAATTGCAGATCCTTTGTGTTTTAATCATCAGTTACCCTACTCAATTGTTTTAAGTACTCTGTAAACTAAACCTGGTATGTGTCTTTCCCAGCTTAATTATTGAAGAGTTTTTGAAAGCACCAGGATTTCACTAGTGATCAGTATAGATTGGTCCAGTCTTCAACCACTTTGTGTTCATTATTAAAGCCTTAGTTTCTGATGCTAAGTTGGAGACAGAGAACTGATGATGCTGGTTAAACAAATGCCTAATGAGGCAAGTGGAAACTACCTCTGGGCTCTAAGAAATGCAAATGGTTCCAGTGACAGAGTATCACAGTGGGCACTGTCAATGTCCATCTGATGACTATTTCAAGCTGAGTTGAGAGGCATTGGTAACATGTAGTGAATTACATGAAACATGGAATTTTTAGTGTTTTACATAATTATGCTTATTGACCATTGATACCCTGAGTCTCAATCCCACTGCATTGGCCCATTTCATAAAACAAACATCTGAGGCAGTAATCTTCAGCAAATAAACCATTCACAGAGTGTGAAAATTGTGATATGAAACAATAATTGACCTGAAATTCCATAGATTGAGACTTCAAAACCATTGAAGCAATTACAAAGGATCTGGGAGACATAATTCTCCTAGCAAAAGATACTCTTAACCTTCTCATCAATATAGATGGAGGATATAAGGGCATGTGTACAAATGGAGTTAGGTCAACAGTAGGGCCAGTTGACTTTGGCTGGTTGTACAGCTCTCAGGGAGTTGTGGCCATTTCAGTCTAGTGTTGATGAGTGATGCAGAAACTACCCTAGATAAGAAATAGACTTGGCCATGGAGCAGCATAAGTAACCTGGTCTCTTTTAAGGTAAATAGCTTGATCAGTGCCTTTCATTAAAGGCAGGCATTGTGAATGTCTTTGTAAGTTTTCTGCTCCTTGAGCTGTCATGTCAAAGTAGTTATATGTGTAGACAGTTAATAATCTTTCTGAATATCAGTTTTATGATCTCTAAAATGGGCAAGAGATCTTAGAGCATGATCTCTGAAATGAGCAAGAGAATTAGGATTTTTTTGTGTTCTCAAAGCTTATGAGTCCAAGAGGCCATGGCAAAATGAGCTTTTACTACAATTTGAGATATGGTAGCCCTTCCTCAATACACTTCCTCAACACAGAAACGACAGGTTTGCACTAAAACCAGGTTTGAGTTTGTTAAGAGTGTAATTACAGTAGCCTTTTTGAATTCTGTGTTAGCTGCTGCTGAAATTAATTTGCACAGTACTTTAGCTTCTGGGGGGGTTGTCTTTCTTGTTCAACCACTATAGTTATATTGAATAGATGTGATGAAGGGAAAAAAAGGAAGGAATGACTAGAATGACTATAGGCATGTGCTTTATATCTTCAGTGATTCAAAGTCATTTGAGTTGTATGAGAATATTTCTTCAACACCCCTATTATCAGTTGATGTGTAAATCAAATTTTGAATATTCCAGAAAATGAACTTAACAAATTAAATTCAACAGTATGTCCTTGATCTAGAAAAAAATACACACATCAATAAAATTCAATTTCATACATGTTTATTGAGTATGTACTAACAGCAAGGGATTGATGTTGCTAGATTCTGTTGCTAGGTTGAATGCTAGATTCTGTTGGAAAGACTAACCTAAGTATAAGTACCTTCCCCCAAGGAGCTTTCAGCTGGCGGAGTGTATGGAAATTCATAGGGGCACCTGGGTGGCTCAGTCGGTTGGGCATCCGACTTCAGCTCAGGCCATGATCTCACAGTTTGTGAGTATGAGCCCCATGTCAGGCTCTGTGCTGACAGCCCAGAGGCTGGAGCCTGCTTTGGATTCTGTGTTTCCCTCTCTCTCTGCCCCTCACACACTCACACTCTGTCTTTCTCTCTCTGTCTCAAAAATAAATAAACATTAAAAAATTAAAAGAAATTCATTAGAAGATATTTTATACTCTGAGGGAAACAAACATTATATGGAAGAGATTAATTGCAAATAGAAGAATTGGGCAGAATTTAAGGAAAGAAAGTATTTGAGTAGGTGATAAAAATGTATAGAATTTCCATAGAACAGAAAGCACAAAAGGAAACCAAACTTATCAATAATGTATACATAGAGCTCAGCTTAAATAATTAGGTGTCTATAATAATCTATGCTTAAAAACTCCCATATGTCACCAAAAATGTAGTAGGAATATGAAAGAATTTTTTCCAATGATTCCAATGATAGTGATTTTGATCTTTATGCAAGTTCAGTAAACACACACACACACACACACACACACACACACTTTAATAAGATGAGGGGCCTAGATGAACTATTTTGATGGAAACTCAAGCACTAAACTGAATCCTTGTCAGCTCGCAACCAGGAAGTATGGATGAAGCTCTCTGAGCTCTGAGAGCAGATGTTTCAGAGGTGCATGTGTTGGGGGAGAGGGGAACATTATTTTCTATCAGCTGTCTTTTCTTTATTAGTGTAATTGTCTCATTTTTTAAAACTAGGCTTGAATATGTATCTTCAGTTAGAAAGCTCTCTCCTGAGACCCAAAAGTAGACACATGTTTATAGATAATTAAAGTCAGTTTTTTTTGTTGTTTTTTTTTTTTTTTCAGAACTGCCCTCTCCAAGGCTCTAGCACAAAAAGAAAGAGGGACATCCAGATTCCAAATTCCTGGTACAAATCACAGGACAGATTTCAAATTGGCAGCTGGCAGGAAGAATTTGATCAGTTCCCAGCTCTTTTCCTTTGATTTCAGTCCTAACCATGTTTTCTTTGTCTTACCACTCATTCAATTTTTAACACTTTATCATTTACTGAAAAATAAATTTCCTAAAATTTCCAGGACTGACTCTCTAATCGTCAGATGCCCACTCTTCTTCTTCTCAGTCACTCTGAACTTTCCTTAGTTCCCAAGACATGGCACTCTGTTATCTCTTTTTACCAAAAGGATGAGAGTTAACATTGATTGACCAGGTGCACAGTTTAGTGAGAGCTTCACATGAATTATCTCATTTCATCCTCATAACTCACCAAAGGAGTAGATCCTATTGTAATCTGCACTTGGCTAAAGGCAATACCAAACCAAACAAAAATAAACTGGGCTTTAGAAAGGTTGTATCATTTTTTGAAGATTTCCTAACATTTCTATATTTTTCTCTAAAAATTAGTGGTTTCCTTAGTTTCTGTATTTTTATTTATTTTTTTTTTTTTTTTTTTTTTTTTTTTTACAAATAGTTTACAGTTTTTATTTATTTTTTAAAGTTCTTCTTCTGTGATGTTCTGTATTCTCAAAATCTTAAGTAGTAATCATGGGTAAATAATTTTTGGCTTCATATCTCTAATCCCCCAAATGTCTAATAACTTCTAAGAATTCCAGCCAAGCTCAGATTTGCAAAAGTTTCATGTCATTAAATAAGCTACAAGAGTGGTTTTTGTTTTTGTTTTTCCTTTGGTAGTCAGTATGCATTCTCTTACCTTTACGCAAAATAGCTCCTGCTTAGAGGAAACTAGTTCTGTCTCCACTGGCTACAGTTCGTCAGGATGTCTCTCAAGATAGGGCTGTGTTGTGGCCAGATGGTTGCCCCATGACCCCAATCAGTCCATTTTGATCTGATTGACAGAAAGTTTAGAAATAGTAGAAGTTGAATCCTTCCAGATACTTTATCTGAAAAAGATAGTCCATTAAGACCTACAGACCTCTTGAGTTATACTGGCCTCTGTCTTTTCTAAGCTTCCTGTTTCTAGTCTCCCCTCTGAGTCTGCAGACTCATCTGCATACTTCCAATTAATCGTTTTCTTCTTATGCCAGTCAGAGTGTTTATGTTCCTCACAAACAAATACACACACACATACCCATGAATATACACCTAACTAATATTCTCAACTATTGTTTATTTAATATATACCATGCAAGGGGCATTCTGTTAGACTTAGGGGCATAAAAATGAATACTGTAGAGTCCTCTGAATACACAACTGTCATTTTAGTGAGGAGATAGACATAAATAAAAGATATCATTATGATACAGTGTGATGGTGCCAGACCCTGGAGGCAACGGGGAAGCATCTTTCTAAAATTTCTACTTCCTAAATTGTTCTCTGAAATTTAAAACCAAAACTTAAGAGAGAGTAGCACAGATAAGCAGCCAGGTATGATAGATAAAACTTCTGTGCCATTAAGATATAACTGAAAACTAAAAAACATGCTTTTTTCAAAAGATGTGTTGAACAGTATTGTAAATACATATAAATACAGAGGAGTACATACGTATAAGAAGTAGTTGGAAGTTTCCATGTATACCTTGATCAGTGGGAAGAGAGTTCCAATGAGCTTCCAAGAGCAGAGTGAGGTGGTAAGATTGAGGAATCTTAAGTCAGACACTACTTGTTCGTATTCTGGAGAGTTTGTTTAATCTTTCTAGACGTTAATTTCTTTAGATCTAATTTGGAGATAATAGCATCAATTTACTAGCTTACTGTAGGGATTAGATAAAATAATTCATTTTACATAAAATGCCTATTGCATATAGTTTAATGTAAAATGTTAATATTTTTTACAGTTATTATTAGTTCTACCACTACTTCTATCAATTTGGTGTCCTTATGTCTGTTATGGGAAAGGATTGTTGGACCACCTGAGCCCAGTGCCATCTAACTAACTTTGAATCATCTGATACACTCAGTTCTGACTCTTTGCTCATGAAGCAACCTTCTGTTGCTAACTGTCGTTGTACATAGCCCTGCCTTGAGGGAAGAATTGCTGTGCTCAGGCCAATCAATATCTAGGGAAGTTCTCTTTTCATACATAAATGGAGTATTTGCTTTTTATACATCAAACTTGGGATTTTAGCAAATGAATGTTTTCCACTTCCCCAAACTCCTAGATGTGGGACATGGTGTGATAGACACAAGCCCTGAGCTTTGCAGAGGCAATTGTGTACCTAAGCATCAAGAAAGTCTTCTAAGGGATTCATAGGAGTTAAGCAGATCAAAGGGATGGTGGAGGATTGACTGCTACAATAGCGCAGGGCAGACAGAAAATACAGTCTTGTCAGGCAATGAAAACAGAATGGTGATGGGGGTGAGTGGTGTGTGTGTGAGGACTCTGGGTAGTTCAGCAGTGCTAGAGAGAGAGGTGAAGGCAGGAAATTGTGAGAGGTCAAGGCCAGTGGCATAAGTTGATTATGTCCCCTCAAAATTGATATATTAAAGTCCTAACCTCTACTACATCTAAGTGTGACCTAACTTGCAGTTAGATCTTTGTTTACAGTGGTCATCAAGTTAAAATGAGGTCATTAGGGGACAACTGGGTGGCTTAGTGGGTTTAATGTCTGACCCTTGATTTCAATTCAGGACATGATCTCATTGTTCGCAAGATCAAGCACTGCATCAGGCTCTGTGCTGACAGTGTAGAGCTTGCTTGGAATTCTCTCTCTCCTTCTTTCCCTCTGTCCCTTCCTCACTTGTGTTGTCTGCTCTCTCTAAAGCAGAGCTATCATAATGATCTGTAAACCCACACATACACACACACACACACACACACACACACACACACACACACCACAATAAAACAAACAACCAAAAACATAGAAGAAAATGAGATCGTTAGGGTGGGCCCTTGTCCAGTCAGTATGATTGGTGTCCTTATAAAATGGGAAATTTGGACATAGAGACAGATACTCATAAAGAGAGGTTGACAAAGGAAAAAAGTTGCCATCTACAAGCCAAGCACAGGGGCCTGGAACAGAACCTTCCCTCATGGCCCTTAGAAGGAAACAAGTCGTCCTATACCCTAATTTTGGATATCTAGTCTCCTGACTGTGAGCCAATAAATTTCTGTTTTTTAAGCCATCCAGCTGGTATTTTGTTATGGCACCCACAGCAAACTGATGTAGCTGGATTTTAGACATCATTGAGTCTAAAAGGAGTTTATACTTTCTCCTTTCCATGATAGCAAGGTATTGAAAAAGATGAGATAAAACCTGACTTGGTGTGTGTGTATGTGTGTGTGTGTGTGTGTATGTGTGTGTTTACAGATCATTATGATAGCTCTGTGGAGGATGAATTCAAGGAGACAGAATACTTACGTAAAGGACATAAAAATTAGGAAGCTAATTTCAAATGAGTTATATGAGTCATGCTATTTGTACTGGAGTAAGTTTTTTTTTTTAAGTTTATTTATTTTGAGAGGGGGCAGGAGGGACAGAGAAAGGGAGAAGGAGATAATTCCAAGGAGACTCTGCACTGTCAGCACAGGGCTTGAACTCATAAACCATGAGCTCGTGACCTAAGCCGAAACCAAGAGCTGGGTGCTTAACCAACTGAGCCACCCCGGCACCTCAAGTGCTGAGATATTTTTTAATGCTTATTTATCTTAGAGAGAGAGCAGGGGAGGGCTAGAAAGAGAGGGAAACAGAGAATCTAAAGCAGACTTTCACATAATCAGTGCAAAGCCCGACATCGGGCTCAGTCTCAGGAACTGTGAGATCATGATCTGAGCCAGAATCAGACACTCAACAGACCAAGCCACCCAGGTGCCCTTATGATATTTTTAATATGAGAAGATCAATGAATTGTCTACAAGGGTTCCTGAGTGAAGTGCAAATGGGATAACACTGGAGCCAGACTCCCAGGGTGTATATTGTACTTGTGCCACTTGCTAGCTGTGTGACCTTGGGCAAGATATTTAACTACTCTGATCCCATTTTCATTTCTTTGAAGGTTGTCTATCCACTGTAGTCAACAAAGTTTCTACAACATAAACCAGATTTCTATTTCCCTTTCCCTGCTTAAAATATTTTTTTCCAAAATCTACCCTTAAGGAGCTCAGAATTTGGAAAGGATTTTCTTTCTTTTCTTTACATAATCTAACACTCAAAACCTCGCCCAATTCTTTCATCCCTGACAATGAGTTTCTAATTATGATAGATTCTCCTTAAAAAAAAATCTTTCCTTTGTTCCGCAGCTTTATTAAAGCATAATTGACAAATAAAAATTATATATATTTGAGGTATTCAGTGTGATGCTTCATATGTATATACATTATGAAATGATTATCCACAATTAAGTTAATTAACAAGGCTCTTTCCTGATTTCGTCCCTTTTGTATTGCTGTCTGTATGATCAATCTGTTCTTAGTCACTGTTGCTTTCATCCATTGAGTTACTCTATGCAACAATGTTCATTGACTTTCCTAAAGTCAAAGGGTTAAATAAGAATGTCTTTTGTGGCATTCTAGGCCATTCATAGTTCCAGAATACCCGCCAGCTTGTCTTCCCCCCACACCCCCGTTGTATTCCATGTGCATCAGTCAAACTGCGATTTCCTCACCATTGCCAGACCCTGCCCTATTCTCTCCCAGTTCATGTCCTCTTCCTCCCACTTCAAGTCTACTTGTACAACAAAGCCTTTCAAAATGCCATTTCCAAACTGAAATACTCTTTTTGTCAGTGTGCTTTTTCAGCTGTGTATAGCAAAAGCGTATTCAAACATACCTGAATGAGAGAAATTCATTTATTGCCATAAAACTTTGCAAGTTCTAGTTTTCATTTTTCTCTAAGTGGTAGGGAAAATGCCTCCCTTTACTTCTCCATCCAGTGGCTCCAGGCTACATATATAGTTCTCTAAAAGCAGTAAATCTCTGCTGTCTTTATCAACCCTGAAAAGGAAGGAAGGAAGGAAGGAAGGAAGGAAGGAAGGAAGGAACGAAGGAAGGAAGGAAGGAAGGAAGGAAGGAAGGAAGGAAGGAAGGAAGGAAAGAGAGAGAGGGGGAAATAAAGGGAGAGAAAGAAAGGAGAGAGGGAGGGAAAGAGTGAGGGATGGAGGGAAGGGGGTGGAAGGAAGAGAGGGAAGAAAGTGGAAGGGAGGGAGAGAAGAAAAAACACAGAATCCAGTTTGCTCTTCTTGTGTGAGTATGATCATGTGGTCCAATTTTTTGTCCAGGGATTTGGGAAAACTGATTAGCCAGCCCAGATAACCTTGGTGGTAGCAAGCATTCTTGATTGACAGCCCAGCTAGAAACCCCTGAAGTAAAGAAGATACAATTATAAAACAATACTTAGAGAAAACAAGAACAACAGATAGTCCCAATAATAAACTACCAAGTGTACTAAGCTGAAACTTTTTATTCCTCTTGTAATGTAACTTCACCCATGTTTCTTAAGTTACTCTACCTTATGGTATCAGCTGTATATTACTTATCTAATCCACATTTGTACATCCTCAGCTCCTTGAGTATTCTCATCTTACGTATTTTTCACAATTCTGTAACTGTCACAATTCTGAAATTATGGGTGCTTTTAATAACATTTGCTAGATTGAACTCTACACCACTAGAGAATTATTTAAAAAGGTTAAAAAGATGATCCTTGGCCTGGTATAGAAGGCACTGTTATCCTCATCCATGATCATCTGATTATTACCACTCCTAGCCCAGAAATAGTTGGGAATCTGGTACTGCTTAGTCATTGGTGAAGGCTGACACAGTGGTGGAAATATGCCATATATGCATGTGCTAGATTGTTTACTCGCCAAATGTATCTCCCATTCCTGCATGCGTGCCCTTTTATAGTATGACTTTATGGAGCCTCCATGAAGAGGAATTTCCCACCCTTTTGAGCCTGGGCTGCACTTGTGATTCACTTTGAACAACAAATGTACCAGAACTGACAATGTGTGAACTTCAGAACCTGGACATCCAGAGGCCCTGCAGACTCTTATCTTTGAGGTTCTAGGTGGTTGCTCGGACACTGCTGTGCTATGGAGTAAAGGATCACACAGAGAGATCCAGGTGTCCACCTATCCCCGTAGTTCCAGTTGAGTCCAGAGGACCCCCCTGCTGAATGCTACATCATCAGGGCACAGAAGAACAAGTCTGCTAACTCACAGAATCATAAGAATAGAGAACTGATTGAGAGCAAAATGAATGTCACTTTCCCACGTGAGCACAGGGGAGTGCTCTCTAAAACATCCTAGTTACAAGGGTCACTATATGTTGTGGAAATAAATCCAAATTAGGACAAGCAAAGCTATTTATTCAAAGTTTGTGTTATAGCAAGGGAGTCAGCTACCATCACTTGGATTTAGCTGAGTCTCAAAGGCAGACAAAGGAGTGGAAAAGATTTGAATAGTGGAAAAAAGGGAAGGCTCCAGATGTGCCCTGAATGGAAGCTTTGGGCACCAGAAGCTGTAGCCAGGCTAATGAGAAGCAGAGCATCCTTGGTTAGGGATGCATATCTGGCTTTCTCTGTTTGGTTCAGCTGGAAATGGGGTAAAAAATTAACGAAGCTGTCAATCATCAAAAATTTGCAGACTTTCTGAGCCAGTTGTTAAAAGAGTTATTTCTTGGTATCCTGGATGGTTACTCTGGGTGGTAGGTTGGGTTCTTCAACTATATTAAACTGGTAACAGCAGACTATGGGTCAGAATTCTGTTTTTATAAATGATCTCATTATTGTCTATTTGAATATTCAGTTTCTTAACAGTTTACTTTTTTTAAACAAATATTTCCCTAAATTGTTCAGAGCATGGAGTCCAGCCTGGGTTTACCAAAATGAACAAATTGTAGGAAGAAGCGTTCTGTGAAGTGTCCATTAAGGGGAAAAGATCTGGGTCAGCCAAGCTTGGGGTCTGAGTCCTTGAGGGCAAAGGGATCCTGGCATTTCATGGGCAAAGCAGAAAAGGCAAATCCTCAAGCTGAATATTATATAGAGTTGGCAGGGCAAGATAAAAATGTATTTTTGTCCATATTATAAAAGCTATCAAAGCTCTAAGGCAGTGCCTCTAAGAAGGCTCTCTTTTAAAAAAATTTTTTTTAATGTTTTATTTATTTCTGAGAGAGAGTGAGACAGCATGAGCAAGGGACGGTCAGAGAGAGGGAGACAAAATCTGAAACAGGCTCTAGGCTCTGAGCTAGCTGTCAGCACAGAGCCCGACGCGGGGCTCAAACCCATGAACTGTGAGATCATGACCTGAGCCGAAGTCAGACGCTTTACTGACTGAGACCAGACGCCCCTAAGAAGTCTCTTTCTAAATGCAAACACCTGACGTAAGAAGGAAACATTAACTCATTAACTTCCATTATCATAAACCAGTTTATTAATTTCTTGATGAAGGAATTTTAATGAAGGGTTGCAAGTTATAACAAGTTTGGATTAGTGCAACAGAACAGAAAAAAATGAAACACTTCTCTCAATTCACTCACCAAAACCTTCCTAAGCACCTGCATGTACATCACTATTTATTGGTGAGAAGGCAAATGGATAAGATAAGATCCTTATCTTCTTCTCAAGGAAATGGTAGTCTGGCAGGCCCAGGGACATTAAAGCATACAGATAAAACCCTAGGATATGACTAAAAAGGGCTAAGTGTGGTAACAGGCAATAAGCCATGGAGATATGAAAGACCAGAAGGTTCTCTTCTCCAGACAAAAACATAGGAAATGATGTCATACAGGATATACTGGTAAAGATGAGGCTTGAAGGATAACATCCATGCTCTTGAAAAATTAAGTTCTAGGAGTACCTGGGTGGCTCAGTCAGTTAAGCATCTGACTCTCTTGGTATTGGCTCAGGAGTTACATGATAAAGAGTATTTGTCTGGAGTGTAGAGTTTGATTAAAGAAGCAAAAAAGGAGAAAAGAAATAAGTAAGGAAGGAAACTTAAGGAGAAAAAAAAAGTAAGTTAGTGTTACTCAGGAGAATCTTAAATGCTTAGATAAGTTTAACATTTATTTATTCTACAGGGAAAGGTTCATGAAACTTTCAAGCAGTTGAATGCCCTATTCAGATAATTGGTCCAAAAATGAATCTTCTAGTGGTGGCTTTTACAGTATAGAAGACTGAGTTTATGTATAAGAGCGGCAGATTGGGAAGTCACTGGCAAGGTCTAATTGGAGCATCAGAAAGTGAAGGGACATAATAGATGGCTCCACATTTATAAGTATCTGACTAAATGGGGGTTGGGAACTGAATCAAAGGAAATGACAAATATAAATTTAGAACATTAAAAAGTTGCCTGTTGCTAACCCTACATAAATAGCCCAGGTTAATCACTATGCAATTTCAAATGCTCACTGTAGCCTGTGAGATCATAAAAAGATCTCAAGTTATTCTGAGATCAAAAATAAATTGTGAAAGGAGTTATGAACATCTGAGTTATTATCATACCTGGATTTTTTTTTCTCATCGTCGCTGTTTCCTTGAACAGCTTCCTATAACCCAAGCGTTCTTTCACTTTCTCAATGTATTTATGAAATACTGATAATGATTTTGGTCATCCTGATGTGGATATAGAGAAGAAACAAATTGAATTTATTTCTGCAATGCACATTGAGAATTTCAGAGGTTTTCTTTTATTTCAAGAAAAACATAAGCTTCTAAAATACTCATAACAGCTAAGGTTGGGCACTGAAATTGCCTTCTGTTCTATGGAGACTGCATAATATGAGCTGGAAAAAAAAAATGATCCCAAAACAGGAGGTTTCATATCAACAACAGAAAAAAAAATCTAGAACATAAATTGTAGTTTTCTTGCAGAATATATAACAGCTCACTTGTAGTGCTCCTGTCTCTTGCTGAACAGGGCCAATGGAAGACATTTCTCGATTCAGCATTTTGTTTGATCCCTTATTACACAGTGATTGATCATAGCAATTTCTTTCACATAAACAGAATCCTCCAGATAAGCTTGTTGGAGACACTCAGGGCTATGAATACACCGCAGACCCAGAACTAATATTTTGCTTGTACTGTTTAAAGTCAGTGCCAATAGGGCTCAAACTACTTGTATCTTAAAAGCAAAACTCTTTTAAGCACCATGATTTAATCAGGTTCTGGGAAAAGGCCATTGCCTAAACATGTTTCTCCCGTAGTGAAGTATCTGTCTTTTATTAGAGCGCCGACGTACAAGCAACAAAACGTATGGTGTAACGCGAGCTGCATCTTTAATCATTAGGAAACGACCCAACAACTACTCAGCTCTCTCATTTTGGAGCGCAGAGAGCTGTATCGGAAAGGAAGAGAAATGGAGGACACCATTTCCTGTGATCCTGAACATTTTCTCATATTGATGATGGTCATTTCTGCCACTGGAGTAGCTGGCATCGTAATTTGAGAGGAGTGTCATTTTCTGCAAATACAAGCCTTGTGTAATCCTCCCATTTAAATGACATGATCCTGCAAGCTGATGATTTCACGGCCCACAATTTGTCACTTCTTCACTGCCTGAGAGTGAAATGGTAGCTAAACGGCAATCAATAGCCTCATTGTATTATGCCAACATGTTCACCATGTTTGAACAAAATTTTAGTTTGTTCTTTATGTTTTAATATGCCACCAAAGGTAAAGGTGATCATTATTTTTCAACAAAAGGAAAGAGATCATGAAATGAGGAGAAGGTGGTTTAATTGGGATGGCTTATAGGAAATGTGTAAAACTTCCCCCTACCAATGGCATAAACTCAATAGGAGAAATATAGTCTATTACATTTTAAAAGTCTTTTGAGTTCAACTGATGGGTTTCTTATTATACCTCAGTTTTTATTTTTCACCAAAATTCAGATGATTATAGTAATATAAATATCTACAAATATACTTTAAGAATATATTTGTGCTTCTAACATGGATAAATAATTTTGTTGAGATATGAATCAATTAGGTCTTGATTCAAGTGTTGGAAGTGATACCTGGTAAAATACCACCTTTTCTGTTTAGTAATGTTAAAGGCGTTTTGGATAAAGGGTCTTAGGGTTTTAGAATATCAGGGTTTTCTTTTTACAACAATAGGTTTTTAATATAAAAACACATTACTGAAATCTTGGGACCCATGAATTGAATGACATTTTCAAGGTGTAGCAGCTATGGCATAAATCAGTGCATGGATGACTGGAGTCTCCTTGAGTGAATGTTGCTTTTAGTCTTAGACCCTCCAGTGTATACAATAGTAATAGGTAGTGGCCTTGGAGGATAGATTTACTCTGATGTGTCGTCTTTGAAACGTTTTCTCTCCTCTTTTCTTGGTATCGGGACTTCAATATCTTTAGGGTGATCATAACATTCATCATCCAAACCAAAAGTCTTTTGAGAATGAAAGGGGGGATATTGGTGTACTAGGGCTATTCCTCACAAACAGGGATGCATGGTCACCCTAAATCTCTGGACTCTGGACTATTAGGTTGTAGCTATGAAAATCCCACCCCCACCATATCCCAATATGTGTATGTGGAAATTACATAATTGGTGGCAATAATGTTTGCATATATGGCCTGCGTGGGGAGAGTAGGGCATGAAAGAAAGAGAAGGTAGAGAAAATAGCATGCAAAATCCTTTGCATAAAAATCCTACCTAGATTTTATCACCCATGAAGATAACATATTAGTAATTTACTGAAACTGAATAAATTAACAGCTCCTAATAGGGAACCCTCCTTCCCAAATTGTTGGTTCTCTGCATCATTTTCATAGAATATTTATGAATTTCTTTCAAAATTATAATAGTTGAAATGAAGCCCATGCTTGACTTTGGCCCACTCAATTACTGGGATTCTTGGTGATGTTTTTGACACAAGATCGTTTTCACATGCTAATTAAATAATTTGAATATCTTATTTTGTTCCCTTAAGAGGGACAGCAGACCTGTAATTGAGCTGATAAAGCAGGATTGATATTATGCCCTCAAATAAGAATTAGAGTTGCTGTGTTCTAGGTAAGCTGTGTTTGGCTTTGGGACTAGAGAGAGCTGTCTCTTTGTTCTCTGGGTTCCACTTCTGAGGGAGATGATTACTGGCTATCTGTGGCCCTGATTTACAGAAAACTCTATAAAATAAAAGAATCCACAAACAAAAGGAGTCAAAACAAGCACCCATGGCTTAATTCAAACCATCAATTTTATGCTTATTTTTTATGTATAATTAGAGCTATTATTTTTCTGTTCAAAAATTTGTACTATTAAAAACTCTGAATTCTTTGTCACAGTTTAAGATATAAAAGGTTAATATACTACTCATGGAGAAAGAACATTTTCATAATGTTATTACGTCTTTAAAAGAGTTTAAACCTTCTATAGGAGGTACTCATTTCTCCTCTCCACCCCTGCAATCTCTCCCCCTGCCCCGTTTTTGGACAAGAGCTGTTGTACTTGCTTCTATCCTGTCTTCTCTTATTCTCCCTTCACTCTACAGATGTTCATACAGAATTTACTATGTCCTAGGCACTATTCTTAGCACTCGGGATATATTAGGGAATAAAACTAATATAAATCTCTGTCCTTGAGTTGCTGATATTCTAGTGGAAGAAGAAAGAATATAAATAGAATAAGTAGTACAGGTTAGAAAATAAGTGGTGTAGAAAAAAATGACACAGATTTGGAATTTTTTAAGTACTGGGTCAAGATGGAGGAATACAGACATCAATTTTAAATGAGATAAGCCTCATCAAAGAAGTGACATTTGAGCTACATGGTAAGGTACAAACCAAACTGAGAGTTACTATTTTCATTTTTCAGTCAGCTATATTATTTCACATGAACTGTAGATTAAACTCCATAGTACTTTGGAGTGCTTGAAATGATAAAACAAGACAACAAAAAGTCTAATATTGGATGTTCTGATAATGACTTTCACTTAACCATCATGACAACTATGCAGTGAGCATTGCTATTATCTCTCCTTAAGGAAAGTAAAAGCAGCAATAATCAATTTATCCTGGATCACACACTTACACAACCAGTAAGTGGTAATGCTGACATTTATATCCAGTTAGTGTGTTTCTAGACTTTATGACCTTAATCACTAGTCACGTTACCTGGAATTTTTCATACTGAGGAAAATGTCGTCATTATTCCTGATATACCCTCAACAGTCCAAATAAGGATTTTGCACCATGAAGGCTGACTGAGAAAGTGGAAGATACTAAGTTTCCAACAAAAATGTTGGTGTTCTTATTTGGTGAAATGGAAGTTAGCTGTAAGGAATAAAAAGAGTATGATACTCCTTCTTTCCACTACAAATGGGTTATATGTGATTAGGTGCTTCTTGCTCACTCTTAAGGGAAAAAGCATGCATGGTTAGTGTGAAAGGGTGTCTTATGTATGTCTATAAAATGGAGAAAACATCTCCTTGATTGTTAAAGATTGTAAATACATATAATTTGATCTGTTTTACATGATTCATATTAGCAATAACTACTTCAAAATTAATGTCAGCTAATGTTAAGATTAGTGGATGACGTCTCTTCAGCTTTGCTGCAGGCTATTCTCATAGAGACTCATTAATGCCTTTATGGCTGATTTCCCAAAGCTTATTTTTTGGTCTTTCCTGATGAAATATTAAGCTCTTTTTAAAAAGATACTTAGGTGAAAAGAGGAATATCAAACCCTTGTACAACCTGTCACATAGATTTTTGCTGTTGTTGTTAAGGAAGTCTGAGGCGTTGTCTAGAAACTGGAAAGACCACCGAGGCTTTGGTAACACTGAGGATACGTGGTCATTTTTTTCTTCTTGAACTTGACCTCTTTTCCTGTTCAGTGCACTCTAAGTAAAGGATGTTAATATCATCTACAGAATGTGTTTTATTGCTTCAAATATCGAGAAGACTCTTAATCTTCTACTTATAAAATCTCAGAAGACAGGAAATAATTGGAGAATTTAGCACTCCACAATATTGAGCTCTGATTTGAATACTCATCCTTTTTTGATATTAAGGGTTATTTCAAAATTAAAGATAAGAGGTTTTAAAAAGAAAAAGTGTCTTGTGCTGTGGTTATTCTTTCCTCCTTTCTCTGAAAGATGCCACTGTTTCTTAAGGAGTAATACAGAAGCATCTTCTTTATTTTCTTTGTCTCTGAGAACATCATTTGCTTTTTTAGTCAACATTTGAATATTTGCCCTGAAATGATATTCAATGAGATTTTTAATCACTCAAAGGATCTTTCAACTGTATTCCTCTCCCCCTCCTAAGTCCTCATGCCTTTTTTCATCGTCTTCTGTCATCACTGTGTCTGAGGAGGAAATGTCCATTCTCACCTCCAAGGCCAACATGTTCTTCCCTAGCAGCATGTGCTTTTGGTCTCCTCTGAGATATCGCTCCCTCCAGCAACTGGTTCCTTGCTTGAATCTTTATCTCTCATTCTCTAATGGCTCAAATTATCTGTCAGATATGTTCAACCTCCCCAGTCCCCAACACACTATTCTTCTCTATGTTTAAACCTGAGCACTCTGTCTCTCCTCTTCTCTACCTTCTCCTCTCCTTCTCTTTTTGCCTTCTCTTCTCTTCCTCTCTCTGTTCCCTCTCTCCATATTCCTTCCCTTCTCTTCATTCCATTTCCAAACTTTTTGAAAGAGTAAATTTCCTCTGCTTTCTTAACATCCTGGCATGTGAAAAGGCCATGGACCAGAAGGTAGAGACACTGGGATTCCTTTCTTAGTTCTATCTTCTGGTGTGTAATCTTTTACAACCTAAAGTTTTTGGCCCTCTGATACCATGTATCAGTTTCTAGTGAGGTTAACATAAAACAATATGTGGTCATTGCACACATGGCAGTTGGCAGATAGCAAGCTCTCAGTAAATGATAACTGACCTTTGTTTTCCGTGTCCATCCCACTCTTTAAGATAGGACACCTTTTAAAAAGTGTGGTCTGTGAAGGAGAGGAAATAGTACTAAGGAGTGAGTAAACATCTATATATAATTATTTAATATGTATAATGTGTCTAACAAACCATCTGGTGCAAAGACTCAGGCCATGGAAGAGATCAGAATCTCCATTTGTCTTCCCCAACAAATTTGATGCTATGAACATACAAGTAGGAGAGACATGGTTTTGAGACAGAACCAAGTAGAATGAGGAATGTGGTTCCTCTCAGCTGTACTATTGTGATATCTGGAAAGGTGGTCACTATTAATTTCTTCAATCATATGCTGGTGTGTATATCCAAAGATAGAGTCTTCTTCCCTCCTCTAGTCTATACTAATTTGGCTATTTGCATTAACCAGTAGGATGGAACAAAAATGACAGTTACAGGTCTTACCTTTAAAAGGATCAGGGCTTCAACATCCTCCCTCTTGGCAGCCAGACGCCATATTGTAAAGAGGCCTAGGCTATCCATGTGCAGAGATTAAGTGAAAAAGGAAAGATGATTAGACCCTAGTGGCTCCAGCCTTGCTGTCTGAGGTACTGTAAATGTGAATGAAGAAGTATCTTGAACACTCCATAGGATCAGAAGATATAAAGGAAGCAGAAGTTTTGTCCCATTGACCCAGCACTACTTGCCTGATTATGAGATATAACAGAGTATGGTTGTTTCAGTCTATGAAGTTTTGAGGTGGGATTTTTGAAAGCATTACACAGACACAGTTGCTAATATGTTTAGGCAAATCACCTTAACTGGCAGATCTAATTCTAATTTGTAAAATGAGGCACTTGAATTACTTTATTGTAGAGGGTCCCACCCTGCAAAATTCTGACCATCTATGACTTTTGTATGTACAAGAATTCTCCCTGATCCAAGTAAGAACATGAGTTCACTAAGCCTGGGTACCTTCACTCTTATTTCCCTATGACTCTGTTTCTCTTTCACTGGTATTTTTGCTTTAATTGAACATGTTGTTGCACATAAACTAGAGTAAATGAGGTCATCTATGTAAAACATCATTCTGGAACATGAAAAGTATACCATCAATATTAACTTTTATTATTAATGAAGAATTGGTAGAGCCTACAGTCTGATCCCAGAGTTATCTACTCTGGTCTTTATCAACAGTGGAAGATAAAGTGCAGTTTATGAGTTCTGAAGATAATTTTTATAGATTTTTTTTAACTTAGCAAAATTTCTGTTTCTCACCTTAAAAACCCGATAATTAGTAATCTTACACTTCTTTGTAAAACTTAATAAAAACTCATGTATTGAGCCATCACATCCCTATTCCTTCTTAAATTATCTTTACTGGTAAGTCAGATACTCAATTTAATTGAGCAATTAAAATTAAACTCTGCCTGAAAACATGTTAGTAAAAATTGAGATTTAAGATTGTGAGTATTATTATGCAGAAATTTCTAGAACTGTACAGAAAGCTGAGGACAGAAGAGAGTTAAAAAAGAAACCAAAAAGAAAGAGAAAAAAGAAGAAAGAAAAGCATGTCTACAAAAAAACTGAACAAAAAGAAAAAGGGCATCTGGTTCTATAGCCTGTCATTGGCTTTCAAAATTCATATCTTCCTGTGGCGCATGGGTGGCTTAGTTGGTTAAACGTCTGACTTTTGCTTAGGTCATGATCTCGCGGTTCGTGGGTTCGAGCCTCGCGTCGGGCTCTATGCTGACTGCCAGCTCAGAGCCTGGAGCCTGTTTCAGTCTGTGACTCCATCTCTCTCTGACCCTCCCCTGCTCACGCTGTCTCTTTCTCTCTCTCCTAGAAATAAATAAAAATATTTAAAAAAAAACAAAATTCATATCTTCCTAAAGATACAGTGTGTTATGTGATGAAACCAGACCAGTTGTTCTTTATATCCAGAGTTACTTAATATAAAATAATGTGAATTCCAAAAGAAGAAGATGATGTTCCTGATCTCAAGGTGACTTCAGTTCAATATTACTACTCCACTTCAAACTAACCAAATTCACAACTTAGATAAAACCTTGTGTAGGCCTCCAGGTTAAGCACTAAGGCAGAACTCTGATTATAGTGTTGTTTGGACTTTCAGGTCTTGCACAGTTTGGAGCACTTTCTAGATTAAGAAAAGGATCTGACTGTGAAAGGTAAAGATTGTGACTTGCATCAACAAAACAAAATACATCAGCACATAAAATCAACTGATATTAACTCACTTATCCAGCAGAGATTTATATTTTTGCAGATCATACATAAGGCAGTCAGTTAAGAAGAGTAGAGATGAGGGGCACCTGGGTGGCTTCGTCAGTTAAGCATCTGACTCTTGATTTTGGCTCAGATCATGATTTCACAAGGTCCCATGCTGCATGTGTAGCCTACTTAATTTTTTCTCTCTCCCTCTCCCTCTGCCCCTCTCCTTCTCATCCTCTTTGTTAAAACAAAACAAAACAAAACAAAAAGGAAAAGAAAAAAGGAAAGTAGAGATAAAAGACCAAAAAAATGACTCGGTCCTAAACCCAAGAAACTTTAGGGTTTCTTTAATATTTTATATTTAATATTTAATATAAAATATATTCTAATAATTTAAAAAGGGGGCAAAAACGTATTCAAATATGTATGGTAATACCTAGAATTTGAAGAATTCTGGATGAGGAATACACCTAAGAAGAGACAGCTGTTTAAAGGAGGAGAAACTTCCAGTTTTAAGGATGGCAAGGCTCTTAGTTACTTTTATAAGACCTCTGACATTTGCATTAGACTTTTACACAGGCACACTGGTACTCACATTCATTTATTTACGTCACTCAGGAGGTGTGTGTGCACACCGATCAGTTGGGGAGGAGAACAAAATCGCCATTGTTAGTGGAGACCTGGTAGTCAGGGTGCTAGGGTTTGTATCTATATTTACCACTGACTGGTGAAAGGGAATAGAAATTGCCACCCCAGAATATGCCTCTTTGGCATAGTGATTATTTTAGGCTGATTATTTTTAAGGAACAACAGGCATAGAAAAAGCTCTGAAAACAGTTTAAGTTACCATTTTATAAGACATTTACATTAATAAGGAAAAACTCCATTTATGAGGGTATCTCCCTATTTGTATCAGGAAGAGGAGAAGCACAAATCTCTAGAAACTCTTACCAGTGGAGAAGGCATTGGCACATCTGCCTCGCAACCATATCCTTGTTCATCGTGTTTCTCATCACCCCTACAACATCATATTTTGTGTTTAAGGTAGGGCATGGGCCATTTCAGAGTTGCTCGGCTTTGCTGGTATCTCCCTTGTGTACCGGAGGTATACATGTTTTTAAATATGTTTTTTTTTCTCCTGTTAATCCATTTTTTTTTTAATTACAGATCATTCAGCTAAGAACAAAGAAGAGTAGAAGGAAAATTATTTTTTCTCTCCTACACTGAAAAACGTCAGTTTTCTCATTTATAAAATAAGAATAATAAAATTAATAGTTCCTCCCCTATGACTGCTGTTAGAATTAGATAATATAGTGCCTGGAGCATAGTAAACACTCAGTGTGTGCTAACATTATTCAGATCAGCCTTCAGCTATCCAGGACTGGGGGCTTGGTAATGCCTCAGGGAAAGAAAAAAGATTTGAACTAAGCTCAGAATAGCTTGTAAGACTTGAGTGGTCATAAAGGAAGAACTTTATTCCCTGCAAGGACAATGTTAGAGCAGGCAATCAATAAAGCTTTGAGATTTTGTTACTAGAACCATTATGTTCTCATTCTTTTTGGGAATACCTTCAGGATTTACCTACCTTGACATTGTATCCATCTTTCTCTTAACAGAAATTGGTTTGGAGAGCTTTAAAAATTCATGAAAATCAGAAAGGAAACTAATTTTCTAATCTCAACATTTACTGCTTTAATCCAACTAAGGAAAAGTCATCTCAGTTCTAGTTTAGGAGATAGACCCCAGTCTCAATCATCTCATTTCTGAGTATACTAAACTTAACTAGTTCTGTCACTAAGTGACAAAAATAAGAAAGAAAAGGAAGCAAAATAACATAAATGGTTGTTTCTGGCCTTTAATTCCCCCATAGATAAAACAGCTAAAAATGACCTATTTCTCCATATTTCTCAGAACTATTTGATATAAGTAAGAGCCATGAAATTTTAAAAGAAAATCTCGGAGAATAAATGATCTAATGAGTTCTTTCAAGGAAAGGTGTTATATAAATATGATGTATTTCCATTATTAATAGTAATAAACTTTGAGCCCTGAGAGGAGGAGGTTCTAAGCAATTCGGCTGTCCCTCAGTGATTCTGTACAGGTCTGTCAGGCCATCACAATTCCCATACTAACAACAATTAAAAGATGTTTACAAGTTAAATAAATGATAATTAGAAAAGTAAATGTCAAAGGATTGATTTAGTAAATCACCTCTGAATATAGCATTCTTATCATGCTATATTCATTCCTTTACCTTACATATTCTACTTTCTAGTACTTTATACCAAATATTTATTATTTCACCTCCCTCCAAAATAATTTGTATCATCACATATTAAACCCATTTAAGTCTAGATTTAAAGTTTAATTCATTTTTAAGCTTCCAAGTATTTGAAATTTCCTGATCCATATTTTGATCATGTGTGATTCTTAGTTAACCAGTATATTCAAGTATCTGAAACAATCCAAATCATTATGTATGTGTATTTATTACTTTATAAATAGAGCATGTCTGAGAAGGAAAGAGGAGGTGGCTTGTGTTGATAGATGTTTAGTTTAGTATTTGATTAAACTCAAATAATAGTATGACTAGAAAAATCCCAACTGATTGTCTGGTGCTGGGTTGGCTTTTTTCGTTTTTTGTTTTTGTTTTCCTGCAAAGGCCAGAGTACTTCAGGCTTTGTGGTCTTCATAGTCACTTGTGACTACTCACTACTTCCATTGTAGTGCAAAAACAGCCATAGACAATGCACAATGAATAAACATGACATATTCCAATAGCAAAAATGGGCAGGTGACTGAATTTGGCCCTAGAGCTATTGTTTGCCAACCTCTGATCTAGTGCAACCTACCTATTTCATAGGTGAGGAAATTAAGGCACAGAGAAGCTAAATGCCTTTCTTCTCTGTTATTAATTGAACTTTCACGAGGAGAAAATTGTGGATTTTTATTTTGCTTTGTCTGTCAACCCAACCTTAAAAATAAAATAGCCAGAGGGGTGCCTGAGTGGCTCAGTATCCGACTTGATTTTGGCTCAGGTCACAATCTCCAGGTTCGTGAGATCAAGCCCCGTGTTAGTTGGGATCTGCGCTGACCTCTCGCAGGGGCCGACCTGCTCGGGATTCTGTCTCTCCCTCTTTCTCTGCTCCTGCCCCATGTGTGTGTGTGCGTGTGCACATGCTGTCTTTCAAAATAAATGAGTAAACATTTAAAATAAAATAATAAAATAAAATAAAATAGCCAGTTATTTTACTAGCAAAACAAGTTTATTTGGGAATAGTAAAGGAATTGCAATTTAGGACTTAGAAATTATGGTACACAGTAAGTTCAAAGGGACAAGGTGAAGGCCAGCTTTTATTACGTTTCAGGTGGAAATTGGGAAAGGTTGTTTTGAACAAGAGTTCGCAGGTAAAGAACCAGAGTTTGAGGTTGTGGTGGTTTCTCATTACCTGCAAGCAGTGGTTCCTGCCTTGTTGCTGAGGCAGGGAGGGATCTTCTTTTCTTTCATGAAAGCAGGAGATGAAATTCCTGTGTGAAAATGTCCTCCCTTGTCAAGATAATTCTTATCTTCTCTATCCTGGTTGTGTCGGCTGCTGTGAGTGGTATGTGTATGACAGGGCTCCCTTCAGAACATCCCGTCTCCAATTAAAAAAAAAAAAATTAATGTTTACTTATTTTTGAGAATGTGTGACAGGGCACAAGCAGAGGAGGGGCAGAGAGACACGAAGACACAGAATCTGAAACAGGCTCCAGGCTCTGAGCTTTCAGCACAGAGCCCAATGTGTGGCACAAACTCATAAACCTCGAGATCATGACCTGAGCCAAAGTCAGATGCTAAACTGATTGAGCTACTCAGGCGCTCCCCCACAACCCTGTCTCCAATTTAAATGAGGTGTCCTTTATTTATTTTCCTATGTCAGTGAATCCACCCTTCACAGGGCTTGCTAGAAATGATCTTCTGAAATCCAGAACAAGACATGCTTTTGTTGTGCTTAAATTTCTTCCACCAAGCTGTATGGACTCCCGCGTGAAGTTTCATTTTCTGGTCTAGCTTTTAGGATCTGCATTCACGAGGTTTCCGCACACTTGCAACCTTTTCCACATTCTACTCCATTTTCCAGGCACACTCCACTTGTCCTCCTGTGTGTGGGAACCTGCATGACGACAAAAATGGGGTCTGTTTCATTGCCTTTTGTGTCTCGTGGGCCTAGCGTAGCACTTGATACATAGCAATCCCTAAAAGAATAGCTGTGGAATGAATGGATATATGGCAAGCTTATATCTGGACAGACTCTTGGAGCCAATTCAACAGAATATGTCTTAAACTGGTCCCCACTGAAGTTTCCCAGGTCTCACCAAGTGTACCTGGGAAATGAAAGGAACAGAAACAGAAATTCCCCTTGCAGTGACCTTCACTCAGCCTCTATTTTATTAGTCTGTCTCCCTCAAAACCATCTCTGTATTAATATTTGGCTGCTCATAGGGCCCCATTCATATTGCAAACTTTGCAAAGTATGCCACACACCAACTTTTATTATAGGGAGTTGCTATTTTATTACTCAGCATGGTTTTCATCAAGTAGTCACATTCCCTTCTGCTTCTTTGAATTCTGGAAGAAATTGAATTCTCCAAATGTGCAGTTTGGTGTGAGTTAACACAAGCTGGGACTGTAACTTGTGTTTCTCAGGGCATTACCAGACTCACAGTAGGGGGACATTTGGACACCTATATCACCAAACCCACTGGAATGCTAATATATATTTCAGTGTAATGTGTGGAATTATCACCAGAAGAGAGTGCTCCCCAAGGTAGCATTTCCCTGCTTCACCGAAGATGCTGATTTGTTATCACTGTGACTCTGCGCCAGCTGCATGTCTTCAGGGAACTTCTCAAAGTTGTGGCCAAGAAGAGGGTGCTATGATGTTCATGGCCCACACTTGTTTTACTAAGAGAGGCAACATTTCCTTTTCTGTAATAGTCCTTCAAATAACCAATATGAGGACTGTGCATCCCTTCTACTTTTAAAAGCATGACTTTGAACTATCCCCACTCTAGCTATTAGGTTACCTAATTGAATATATTTATCAGTCAAATACTTCCTAAATTGACAGTTTGATGCAGAGAATGTCTGGGAGAAAATACTTTTCCTCTAGACTTTCACGTAATTTGGGGCGGGGGAAGGTGGGGGTGGAGGGCGGAGCTTGCAAATTAAACTGACAGAGGACAGATCAGCAGGAGAAAAGACAAAGTTTATTCACTTAGGTACACGTCTCAAGGAGAATACAAAATCTAACTTAAAGAAGCAGTTTGAATTTGGGGCTTTTAATACCAACTTAATGAGGGGAATGGGTTAGGATTTCAAGGGAAAATAAATGCCAGAGAATGACTGAGAAATATACAGGGGGAACTAATGGAAGGTAGTTTTGTTTAATATTGGTATGGGAACCCTTCCTTAAGGGAGGGTTTACTTATGACAGTTGAATTCTAGAAGTCTCTGCTTTCAGGCAGATAAGGGGAGTGCACAGAAGCCTCTTCCTGTATCTGTTGAATCTCTAATGCCTTCAGCTCAAAATAATCCTTATGCCATCGTGGCATATTTTGGACCCCATCAAAAACAAGTACACACTGTAAAGTGGAAACTCAAAGCAAAGTACCAGATATTTCTGGGAAATAAATTTCTGCCTAAAGTATCAAAATAAAATGGCTGGTGTTTTGAAGGCCCTAAGATAATGTAAGTTTCCACTTTATTTTTCACTTAAGCACAGCCATGATATTCAAAGTCAAAACTAGGCACACTCTAATTGGTTGTCTCCTCCCAGAAGATTAAAAATTTCATCTTACCCTTTTATATCTAAATGAATCAATTAAATACTCAGTACAACCTGTGCTTCTTTAAATATAGAATTCGGTAAATTTATTACCCAATTTAGTAGAGTTGAACTCTTAGAAAAGAAAGGGATCTATGTTGATAAGTGGCAGCATCCATACAATAAATTAGAACCTCAGAATATATGGGTAAAAGATATCTTAATAAGGTTCCTACCAGAACCTTTTCTTTACAAGTAGAAGACAGAGCCCCAGAGCAGTTAACTGGTTTGCTCAAGGTCACTTAGCTAGTTAGTGACTTAACAGGGGTTTGAACCCTGGGCTTAGACCCATTGAAATACTTGGAAAGAGAAGAATGTAATGACTTGTAGATTAATTAATTGATGTGTATTCCTTGGGTTAATACAGGAAAGCCCCGGATATTGAGAAAATGCAAAATGACTTAGACGTAATTAAATACAGGGAGAAATTAGAAAATGAGGCTTAAGATAGAATTTTAATAATTTCAGGTCAACATCTTGATTCAGCATACCCTGTGTGTTCCTCTATCACAGCACATAGTCATCACCCTTTGTACTTATTATGTTACACTTTGAATTGTGCCCCACTCCCACAATTTAGATGTTGAAGTCTGAACCCCCATATCTCAGAATGTGATGTTGTTTAGAAATTATAGACTCTTTTCAGAGGAAAAAAAGTTAAACAGAGGTTATTAGGGCGACTAACAATCCAGTACAACTAGTACCCTTATAAAATGGGGAAATTTAGACACAGACATATATAGAAGGAAGGCAGTTTAATGTGACATGGAGGGAAAAAAAACAACTACAAGCTAAGGAGAAGGGCCTAAGGGAGATCCTTCCCTCCCAGCCTCAGAAAGAGCAAAGTTTGGTGACACCCTGACCTTGGACGTCTATCCTCCAGAACTATGAGAAAACAAGTCTCTGTTGTTTAAGCCAGTTTGCAGTGCTTTGTTAAAGCAGCCTAAAAGGAAACCTAATCCATGTTGTTTAGTAATTCCCCCACACTCACCCTGGGGCCAGTCTCCCCTCCCCCACCTCCACTCTACTGCCCACCATTAGCAGGGGTTGTGCTGACTCATCTTTATCCTCTCCAAACCTTCCACAGTGCCTGGCTCATCATGGGTGCTCTGTTAATGCTTGCAACTGATTACTGTGTACAAAATAGCTTTTGTGCTTCTGTTAACTCAACTGCTATTCACAACAACTAATGATTTGGGTTGAGTACATATTATTATTCTTATTTATGATTCTCAAATAATATAGTGGCTTTCTCATTTAAAGTTGTAAAGTGTTGTAAAGGAGAGAAATAATATTCCATACAAATACTTTTCAACTATTATAATGTAGCATTTAAAACCCCAGTTCTTTTCCATTACTTCTTAAATTACCTCTAATCCACTATTGCAACTTGAGGGGGTCTTTTCAATTAAAATTGTTTACATCAGAAACAAACCGGATGAAATAAAAGACCTCAAAACTCAGCTTAACAAACAAAACAAAACAAAATCTCTCAATTAAAACAGGACTTAAAACATTGAATTCAGTTTTGAAAAAAACAAAACAAAACTGACAAGTTTGATTCTGACTCTTATGTTTCCTGGCAAACAAAATAGTGGATCTTCGTAAAGCTTCAAAGAGCTCTTTGTCTTTGGAAATCTTAGACCTGCACTTACTAATTTAGGGTTCTTTCAAAGGAGTGTCTACACTGACATGGATTATTAACAATTATAAACCAATACTCAGTTCATCATTTTATATATTATTGTTCCACATAAAAAGTCAGAAAAAAGATGGCATCATTAAAAGAGTATAATTGAAGAGAATTTAATAAATGAACATTTTAACAGAGTGTGGGAAGGGTTAAGGGAGTCAGTACAGTTGGTGAGGTACCCATCATCTCACAAAAATAAAGAACGAGAAGCCCATCCCACTCGGAACTGAAGAGGGGGGGAGGTATCATTGGAGTCCAGATGAGGACTGTGAGGAAGAGAGGGTACCTAGCAGAGACTGGAGTCCTAGAGAAACACTGCCACTGGCAGCAAGGTGGTGAGCAAGCGGCAGCTCTCTCCTCACCTTGGTTCCGCCGAACCCTCCCAGCAGCCTGAGAGCCAGGGAGCCCAGCCCAAGTCTTCTGCAGAGCTGGGTTCTAGATCACAGTCAGTGGATTGGAGGAGCAGTGCAGAGAAGAACAATCAGAATCCTACCTAATTTAATCATTCCCAAGGCCCATGATATATTTTACCAATTTAGAATAAGCTCAGAAGAGTCTGATTATTTTTTTATGAGCAACTAAGAGTGCGAGCAAGAAGAATTCCAGCCTTCTTATTCTCATGTACTTTAGAAGGAGAAAAGAGAAAAAAATTATTCTTAAACAAAATGTTCCTTCCTTTCTTCCTTCCTTCCTTCCTTCCTTCCTTCCTTCCTTCCTTCCTTCCTGGGTGATAACACTTTGTCAAGGACAAAAGAGAATCTTAGCTTGACATTATCCTACCGTTGAGGATCCTGTAAATCTATTTTCTTTATCTCAACTGTCCGAAGATATATGCTACCAGTCATACTCCAAGCTTATGGCCCCCCGATATACATCTGGAGGGTCTCATGACTGAGGTTTTATTAAATGGTAATAAGTGGCATTTCCCTAACAACAGCTAGCCCCTCAAGGTCCTGGAAACCTTGCTTCCAAAATTCCTTAGAGAATTTCTCTATCACTGACCCCCTCCCAACCTGGGGGTATATAATGAGTTATCTGTCATGTCCCCAGTGCAGCTCTTCCTGCCCGTGGGTCCTGTTTCCATGCTTTAATAAAATCACTTTTTTGGGAGCGTCTGGGTGGCTCAGTTGGTTAGGCATCTGACTTCAGCTCAGGTTATGATCTCACAGTTGGTGAGTTCAAGCCCTGCGTCAGGCTCTGTGCTGACAGCTCGGAGCCCATAGCCTCCTTTGGATTCTGTGTCTTTGCCTCTGCTCCTCCCCCACTTGTGTTCTGTCTCTAGGTCTCTCAAAAAATAAATACATAAATAAAATCACCTTTTTGTACCAAAGCCATCTTCAAGGATTCTTTCTTGGCTGTCTGCTTTGGACCCCAAGAACCACCCATTGCCCCAAATCTTCATTAATTGCTATCTCCTGCCAAGAACTATGCAATTTAGTAAACATTTTAATTTATTTCATTTAGCTCGGTATCCAAAATAGTTTTGAGATAGATTACAATTATTTTTCTTGGTGATGTTCCTGTGATTTTTTTTGTTCCCCTCATTCTACAGATAAAGAAACAAGCTCGAAGAAGTTAAGGGTTTGTCCAAAATGACATAGCTAGTGAATGGTGGAGATGGAATTTGAATGCTGGCCTTCTGTCTTGTGCACTAAGAATAGTGACTTGTTTGCAGAGGTCTGGGAGCAGTCTGTGATGTGGAATGGCACCAAATTAGAGTATCTCCATGAGGACTGAAGTTGCAATTTAGCTTTCTTTAGTGATCTCTATAATCAAAGCCCCATGACTAATCATGGCATGCTAGATACCCATGCATTCTGAGGCCATATACTTTTTTTTTCTTTTTTGGACTACATTCCCCGTGGCCCAGTAAGAAAGTTAATAAACCTGAGTATAGTCCAGTGCTGTGATAATTTTTATCAGCTCTTTAGCTAACCTAACGTACTATCTGCCAAATATTTCTGATTCACAACTCTACTCCGTGAGCATTTTCCAGCACATGTGACTCTTGTCTCTAGAGTAATTGCTAACCTTTTATATCTACTAACAGTCAGTTGACATTTAACATTTTGGATTTATAGATTTCCTGGTATGTTTTTGGACTGTTTTCTTCGGATAGAGTCCCCGAGCATTTGAAATTGGATTTCTCCAAGGACAGGTCTATATAAGTGAGGAGCTTATCACATCATTCACTTCAGACTCTTCTCAGAGAACTTGGTTTATTACAGCCTTGAAAACTCCTGGGAGTTTCTCTGAGTCTGAATGTGACTGAAGGTACCAGTTAAAATCATGACTACCGTGACCCCATACATTCACTCTCACTCTGTATCTTCTCATTCTAAGTAGATACTTGCATGTTATGCATAACGGTATTAGAGAAACCTACTGCCAAGGAGCCCCATCCCCCACTCACGGAGTCAGAGACCTCTTATGAGCCTTCCTAGTCTCACTGTTACAGCCTTATACAGATTACATGCATTATCCATACACATTAAATATGTGTCGAAATAAATTACATATTAAATGTGTATCAAAATAAAATTTGATGACATGATTCATTGGACTTAAAGAACACTATAGTAGTTGTTTATTTAATATTTCAGTGCACATGTGTACTCAGGTAAAGTGCCGCATTGGCTACTGAGAAGATAAATTTTGTGGCCTAATTATCTGAGTTGTATCCTACCTAGTTGTAATGTTTTCATTTCAAATTATAGAAGCCTTCACAGTTGCTTTAGATGAGCATGCCTCAATCCCAAAATGTTTCCGCACTACATAGGATGGCCACTCTGCCAGGGATTAGGAAATAGTTTTCTTTACCTTGCCTCTTCCTCTGTGTCTGACTACAAACAACCTTTTATTTAACTCTGACCCTAGGCTGTTAAACTCTCAAGCCAGCTGAAATGGTGACATGCTTTTAACAACAGCTTGAATTCTCTTGGAAAGATTTATCTCCGGAACACTGCAGGGGGGAAAGGGTAAATCCTAACTGTTTTGTTTCTGAGTGCAGGGAGCCTGAACTGTATTATTATTTAGATACCAGCCTTTCTGAACTGACCCCGAGTGAAAGAGTCAACTACATCATTTCTGTGGGATTTTATAACACAGTGGCAATTTTTAGAGGTGAAAGTTTGAGGAGATTGTTCTTTTTTTCTATAAGAAGATGGGGAAGAATAGGGTGAGACATTGCTGTATTTGCACAGCAAGATATCTTTAGTGAATCTCTTCTCTATTCCTCGGCTAAAGACATTTTAACTTTTTCTCTACAGCAGAACCATCACAGTTAAGATATCATGCTAAGCCCTCAACCTTTTCCCAGCAAATACAGGAGGCAATAAAATAGAGGTCAGATGAACCAGAAATTCCATTTAGGAAACAGTTAGAAAAATCTATGTGTTAATGAGCATACTGTGTAGTTCACTCTTAACTGCCCTCCCCCCATATTTTGTCTTCCTCAAAATAGAATCTAAATAATAAAGCCATCATATCTAGTTAATAGTGGTGCCTTTAGGGGAACTACAACATAAAGTCGCTGAGGAGAAAACGGCATATGACAAGCTTCCCTTGGTTTGTTTACAAGGACTGGAGGTGAAGTAGTTTCTTCTTCCATTATGGTTTTAAAATATTTACTTCAGAAGTTGTCAAATCATCCTGGCATGGTCCTTGTTACAAGTAAATAGGTTCCTTCCATCAAGGCACTAGCAATCGGCTCTCTCAGGGATGAGGTGCTGATACCCCAAGGCCTGCCTTTTTCCCAATTGAATTTATCTATTTGTGTATCTGTACACAATGTAATACATCTATTTATCACCACCACCAATGTATCCGTCTAAAGCTATATCCAAAGGCATGTGTTCTCATAAAGTGAGAGAGGCACATTAGTCTGGTTTGATGCAGCAGTCACAGGCTTTATCTTGTGAGTTATCTGAAGATAAGGGCTTGATTGTTGTCAGACACCACAGAGTCATTACTGTGTGACTGCCAGGGGAATGACAACTTACAGGAGTAAAACTCCCAGCAGGCAGCAAAGTGACAGAAGGAGGGGCCTTGATTCTCTCTTAATTGTAAAGTAAACTGTTTTCCATCAGACCAGGAGTTATTTGGGGTCCACGATTGGGAATTTATTTATCATTATATTCTCGATTAAAAAAAAAAACCAGAACATAGTATGTGATAAATGTTTATGAACAAATAGATGCATGCATGGATGGGTGGATGGGCAGATGCATGCAGCGATGTATGGGTAGATTGGTAAATACATGCACGGATACATGAATGGATAAATGGATGTATGGGTGGATGAGCTGTACCACTTCCTTCCAGAGCTTTCTGAAAAATATAGTGTGCTAGGTTTTTACAAATGCATGACTTTTAAGTAACCTCCAATCTGAGCCCAGCCTATCTCTCTGATTTCTTGTGACCCCCTTCTCCTTACCCACCACATTCTAGTTACACTGGCCTTCTTTCTGTGGGGCCACTACACAAGCTGCCCCCTGGCCTGATAAGTCTTTGTTCATAATCTTCACACCTCTGCTTGTTTCCTAATACATGTATCTTGAATGTTGTATCATTAGAGTTGCTTCTTCTAACCTCAGTCTGAAACATCAACCTGATTGTTCTCCAGCAAGGCTCTGTTTCATTTGTCTTCTTAGCATTTGTTATTCTTTTATGTGTCTGTTTGATGGTTTTGTGTGTGTGTGTGTGTGTGTGTGTGTGTGTGTCTGTGTGTGTGTGTACCTTTACTTACCTTTCTCCTCCCACTAAAATCTGTTTCATGAGCATTTCCTAGCTTATTTAGGACTGTCTTGTCTCTGTAAGCATCTAATTATCTTTTGAGTGACTGACTTACTGACTGACTGAATGGGAACAAAATCAAATGATTTCCCATAATTTTAATTACTATTTATATTAATTACTGTATTATACTATTTATAATCCATTTAGAATAATGTTAACTATACAATTTAGACATACACAGCCTTTAAAAGGATTAAATTTCCTAATTTTTAAAATATCTTTAAACTTTTTTAAAAAATGTATTTTTATTTGTTTTAGAGAGAGAGAAAGCAAGAGCAGGGAGGAACAGAGGGAGAGGGAGAGAGAGAGAATCCCAAGCAGACTCTATGCTTAGAATTCAGGGTAGAACTCACTGTAGGGCTCAATCCCACATCTGTGAGATCATGACCTTGATTTTCATGACTGAAACCAAGTCAGATACTTAACTGACTGAGCCACTTTAGGAAATGGTCTAAATTCCTATTTTTAAAGTGTTATGTCAATCTGTTTAGCTATAAGTCGTATTACTTCCTCAGATGCTTTAAGAGTGAAGTGAGGTACAAACACACACACACACACACACCTGTATTTCAGGGATTTATTAGTTCAGATTAAAGAAAGACGTACATTGTTGCATGCACAAACCAGTTTTGTACCTATCCTTTACAATTCTTTAGAATTGTGAAATTTTTCCAACCAAAAAAAGGATAGATATCTTCTAGTGCAGTGATTCTTATTGGGGCAGTATGGTTTTCTAGGCAGTATTTTGGGATTTGGTGAGATAAGTTGGTTATTACAATTACTGGGAATACTAATGGCATTTGGTAGCCAGCATTGCTACAAATCACAATGAATGGAAAAATCTTACACAATGAAAAGAGCTTTTCATATGTCACATAACTTTCAACAATCTGTTCATAATCACTTGAGCCTTTTATATAATTCTGCTTTACTTTTAAACACAAAATATTTTGCATTCAATCCTGCCAATTAGACTCTTGCGCCAAGTGCTAAGCTCTGGGATGGGGACTGTGTGGCCTATTGTATTTTACTTCTCTTCTTATGGAAAAAATATTAAAATTCAGTTGTGAAGGCTGCCTTTGACCATGTCAGATGAGGCTGATGAAAAATGACCGAAATGTGAGGTCCTTTCAAGGATGATTGTCTTTCCTAGCCATGTCCCTTTCTGAATTTTTAGGACTATGTAAAAAAAAATTCAGACTCAGGTAAAGAGAGATTTTATTCAAAAAGACTATTGCAACAGGAGGAAGGGGATTATTGCATTAGAAAGAATACTTTGATCGTAAGATCTGCAAGTCTCGGAGATCAGGCAGAATGGCTCTTCTTTCATAAGGAGAAGTAAATGAAACTGAAGAACCTTGAAGAGGGGGAGTGGGATGAGCAGGTGGTGTGATCGAGCTGTTAATCAGGAAGCGTTTCCCTGGAGGGCTGTGTATTGGGGGGAGGTACCTTTAAGGAGGATTTGTTCCCTGTTCTGATGCTTGCTTAAATGCAAAAGTGAGTCAGAGTCCAGGGGCCTGTGGGTGGCAGAGAGAAGCATGACTAAAGTTTGGTCCAGTCAGTTTCACAGATTTTTTTTCTCCAGATTGGCCACATTATATCATCTCAAGAAATCAAAACAGTTTTCTTTCCTCGTAATTTCACTGAGGATTGTTTGCCATTTCGATTTGAAATCACATCACTAATATGTAAACAGCCAGTGCACCTGCTGGTCTGCATTTCTGGCTACAAAATTCATGGGAATTCTGGGGAATTAGTTGCAAACAGGCGACTGCTATATTTTATTGTTTAACATAGTCACACTAATACAGTTACACGGTGAAAAATATATTATTTCATCAATTGATTTCCTTTTGTTTCTCCATCATATCAATGTAGAGCATTATATAACTTTTCCATTTTCCTAGATCATGTGTAGAGATAGACAATCCTGTCTATCAACTTAACTTTAGGACAATAAAGGAGGAATTATGAAATATTATTTTTCCTCTAAAAGGCTGAAGGTTCTAGAGCCGAGAACCACTATTCTACCAGATTATTATTTATGGATAATGACTCTGAAACTAACAGAAGTTGAGAAATTTGCCAAAAGCTACAGACAATACTGATACAATTACAAACATACATACTCTCAGACTGTTAAACATTTGTAGCCTGACAAATGTGGGGCTAAGAATATAGATGCATAAAACAGCCTCTTTTCTGTGTAATAGGAAAAACATGTTCACAAGTAAATGGTAGAGATGAAGTAAAGGTGATTAGCTTAGCAAACAAGTTCTGGACAATGTCATTTTCATAAGTACACTTAAAAGTCTCCCTACTTTCCTGGAGACTGGCTATACTTAGGACACATGGGTAAGTAGAAAGAAATTCTCTGAAGTTCTATTTCTTGATCAGTAAAATGATGATAAAAGTATGTACCTAGTGGCATGATGGGACTTCAACAGGGTAAGTGATGCGATCCAAGGTGAACGGTCTTATAAATTACCTGAGGACACTATTTGAATGTTGACTCGGATGTAGTAGATCTCAGTGGGACTTGAGATTGTGCATTTTTAACAACAGCTTTAGTAGTTGTCAGGGATGCTGTTTGGAGACCACTTTAAGCGGCAAGGATATAAGTTCCCTGGTACATCAGAAGGGGATCAGTTCTGGTCATGTCTCCCTCCCCTCCCTCTGCTGTAGCTCTTTTCAAAGCCTGTAATAGGAAGCACTAGTTTTGTTTTCCTGGGGACTCAGTTGCTTTTTGTAATTTTAAATCACTACTGTTTCACTCAGGCAGGAGTCTTTGAAAGAAGGAAAGTGATAATATGTAGATTGTTTGGGTTAGTAGGAGTTAATCAATTGAGAGAAAATTTTGAGTATGCTTCTTTCTTCCTCCCACAGTCCAAACTTAATGTACTTCATGTTACTTCCCCCAGATTCAGAGCAGCCCCACTGTATTAATATAGCCAGTAGTATAAAGGGCAGGGAGGTATTGTTATTATGTTATTCTGCAATAGCATCCCTATTTATTATAAATATATATATCCATTTATGTAAGACAGCATCACATTTTCTAACTCATTTTGCAAAAACTGTTTTGCAATTCCTCAACCATGAGCTGAAAGAATACACATTTTTTTTTCAATGAGAAGAAATGATAAAATGAAGCACAAAACAATTCTGTTAGCCTCATAATCCCACAGATGCCTCTTCAGTGGATCTTATAGGAATGATAAACAGTTTTTTTTTAAAGAAATCCAATTCTAGGATGTCTTGTATTTTTCAGTTTCACCAACAGATGACACTAGTGATTTCTATATCTTTTTTTTTAATAGTATATCAAAAAAATTCTTCAAAGCTGAAGTTTGGGAGATAAGACCAAAGCTAAAGAAACCATTCACTCTGAAATGATAACATATTAAAATTAATGTTTGATAGAGTTTTACTGTTTTCTTGTTATTTGCATACAATTTGTGATCTCATAGTCAAAGATTTTCTTGTGGCAAATGACTGAATATCTCAGTTCTTTGCATCAACACACAAATTATAGCAGTAATTCTAAAACAAGAGAGTATCTGAGGTATTTTCATAAAAAGGACATATGATATATATTTCATATTATGAAATTATATGTCTCTTCCAATAAGATAATCTGAATGTATTCTCAGACATCTTTTCTCTCCTCATTAAAAGCACTGAATGCAGCAGCAAGAATACAGCATGGATAGACAGGATGCTGCCAAAAAGAATAACCAAATCAAGTTGTTCAATGAAACTAGTGATATAATCATTGGGGCCAAAGTGCCTCAGTAATGATATGTGAGTTTCCAAAGGTTGTCATACTATCCAGGTGGGTGGGAAGACAGTTGCTAACCAGTACAACAGTGCTAATGTGGCTGCTTATTCTCTTTGGTATCTCCAAAAGTCGTTCATACTCTTGATACCATTCTGGAATTCTCATATTTAGTTCAGGTCACTTGATCCCTATACAGTACTGTGCATATTTCATTCCTTCCTTTTTGGATGTGCCGCTGATGATTCTTATCATAATTAGAAATTGAAAATTGAGCATATGCTCTATGGAATTTCCTCATCCCACTAGTAACTCCATGTTAGACACAGACATTCATCGTTTCGTGGAGTTAAATTTAAAAAAGGAGATATGAAATAGCAACAGGTGTGTGGTATTACTTGCTGTGATATGCTTTAAAAGAAAGACACCGTGGATCAAAAAAGAGTTGTAAGCACCAGCAGGGTATGTTTTTCAAAGGGCACTTTTAGAGAAATACCATATAAGATTGCCTGTCAAAAGAAGGCCTTCCATTTTAACAGATATTTGAGAATTTTATAAAGACATGATTTTCTTTTAGATTCACCTATAGGTGATGTATTTTATTAATAAAAAATATAATGCATGATTACCACTACCCAGATGTAAAGCATAGGTTATATAAACCATTACCATTCTTGGTGAAACATAGATTAGTGAGTACTGCTAGTCATTATTTCATTCTTTCAAAAATGACTAAAAATGAGTGACTAATGAGAAACCTAACCACTTGTAGTGAAAACATGGCATTCCACTTTTATTATTTTATTTTTTAATAAGATTTTGTTGTTTTATTTTTAATAGCAAGTTAAACTCTTTGCTAAACCTTTTATCAGTATAAAATAATAATAATCAAAATTCAAAAACACATTGAGTATTCTCAGTTTCAGTAGATATATGACCTACCTTCAGAGACAAAAGAGCATTGAGATCTGGGTTTTAAAATATATATATGAGTTTTTAAATATATGTATATACTCAGATACACACACACACACACACACACACACACACACACACAAACACACTTGATTTAACAGTTTTTCTTTAAAATGAGCCCACACTCCTAGGCAGAATTGTCTTTAATAATTAATTTGCATAGATAAATATAGCATAATACTTTTACACATTTTTTAAAACAATATATTTTTTCTTGAAATTGTTTGACATAGCAACGTACATGTACAAAATATGGGTATTGGGGGAACAGAAGTACAAGATGCTCAAACATCATTGCAGGAAAAAGGTGTTAATTGTGTATAACCTGGTTCTCCTATTTTAAAATTGATTCACTAAAAATAGTCACTATATGAAAAATAAGATTTATACACATTCATATATATTCATAAATGTACATGCATAAAATATATATAAATTAAGAAATGCATTAATAAACACCACCACCTTACTTGAAAGAATCTTTATATTAAACTCTTAGATAAAATTAAAAAGATTGATTAGTGAAGAATTCTTAGCACATCTACTACCTAATTGTTTTTGATGCTTCTTATTATCAAATATTATGTTTCTGCTTCTTTTATTTAAGAGTAGAAATTCTCACCATGTACACACACACACACACATCACAAGTGACATATATGAATTTAGATATTTAAAAATTGTCCTTTGAGTGCTATTAACTGCCTTGATTTTTTATTGTTTTATATGTTTTCTAATTTTTGTGCCACACATGGTGACTTTTTTAAATTTTCCTAGGAGTGATTTTTGCCTTTAAAATTAGCATCAGTTAATACATTTTATTCTGGCCTTCATTACAAAAATAATTTGAGGAAAGAGGCAAGATTAACAGCATTTTCCTACAAATAATCAGCACAACAAAATTATTTCCAAATTTTGGTGAGAAAACTTTCCTCATTACTCCTTATTTTGAAAAAAGAGAAAGAATTGAACAACTGGTTGAATTGCTTACATTCTCTTTGAGTTTCATAGTTTTAAAATGCTGTATTTAGTTTCTGCAAAACTACTTATTTTTGAGAAAATACTTTAGAATTTTAACATATTTTGAAAGAGACCTGCTCAATAGTGTTCCCATTTTATGAATAATAAAATGCATACAATATCAGTGCAATCCACTCAAATCCATGTAAGAATCAAGTAGTAAAGAGATGACCCATTTGATTTAGAATTCTTTGCAAGAAATGTAGGTTATGACCATGGGGTCTGAATGAAGGTGCCAGGGTTTGAATGTTGTTATCAACACTTTCCTATCTTTGCATCTTGTACTCTAAACCTCACTTTCTTTGTTTGTAATATGGGAATGAAAAACATAACTGTTAAATTAGTTTAAAGGTAGCAAAGGGTACTCCAATAAGTTTTGGAGAGTGGGGCATCTGAGTACCTCAGTCAGTTGAGTGCCAACTCTTGATTTCAGTCAGGTCATGATCTCACAGGTTTGTGGGACTCTGTGTCAACCTCTGTGCTGAAAATGCAGAGACTGAGATTCTCTGTCTCCCTGTCTCTCTTCTGCCCCTCTCTCACTTGTGCTTTCTCAATCTCTCAAAAATAAATAAGTGAACATTAAAAAAGTAAGTTTTGGAGAATACTGTTAGCCTCAGACATTAACACAGTGCTAAATGGTTACTAAACTAAAATGTGCATATCCTTTCTTGTGGTCAAATATGCAGAGGTATAATTTGTAAAATAAAACCACATAATGTAGACAAATATGTACACCTGTGTAACCAAGAATAAGATATGGAGCATGTCAATCTTCCCGTGGGTTTCATTGAAGTCAATACCATCATAACATACCTTAAGCAATACTGAGGCAATTTTCATTACTATATAGTACTTAGGCCTACTCATAATCCCATATAAATAGATTCCTGCAATATAGACTTCCCTGTGTCAATTTCATTGATTCAAAATCATTGTTATGAACTGAATGGTGCCCCTCACCCCGAATTCATATATTGAAGTCCTAACTCCCAATACCTCATAATGTGACTGTATTTGTAGGTAGGGCCTTTATAGAGAGAATTAAGGTAAAAGAGGTCATAGGGGCGGATCTTAATCCAAAATGACTGGAGTCCTTGTACAAAAAGGAGATTAGAGCACAACACAGACCAAGGGGTGAAATTATGAAGACACAGAAGACAGCCAACTGTGAGCCCAAAAAAGAGACCTCAGAACACCCCAACTTTGCAGACATCTGGATCTTGGGCATTAGCATTTGTGCATAAGTCTTTACAGGTTTTCCTCAGCATCCGAAGGTATGTAGAATGTTGCTTTGAAAACTTTTTTAAGTCAAAATGGTATCAAACAGTGAAGCAATTACCATTAATTCATTAGAATTTTTTTTTTTTTTTTTTAGTATTCCCAGACCCTCTAAATAACCTCTCTTAGGCTTTTCAGATACCTTAGGGCACATCTTGCTAATGAATGCACAAAATAAATGCAGAAAAAGAACAGATGCTCAGAGATACAGTTCAAAGCTATGCCAGCTTGTTGCTGAGATGCTAAGTTTAGTTCCTGAGGAAGGAACTTGGTGGGGCCACTCTTGCTGTTCATGATATGCACTGCCTATAAACAGCAAAACAAACACTCAGCGTTATTTTAGCTATATTCCTTTTGTCGTAAAAGCTAAAATCCTCTTTGGATTTCTTTCAGTTAGCTAAAGCAGGTACTAATGTAGGTGTTTCATAATAAATGTGGGTGGCATACCATGACCTATTGAAAAGTGGAAGACACCCACAAATGGACATGCATTTTCAAAATACTTAGGGGTGAAATGAGTGAATCTTACAGGCAGTGTGTATCTAAGAGACTACCAAACTGCTCCTTGAATTTGTTGCACCACATAGCAATTTCAGCAGCCCTAGATGAGAATTCTAGTCTTTCTGCTCCACAGTATCACCAACAATTGCCCATTGACTCCTCCCCACACTACAGACGTGAAGTGGTGTGTCATTGTAGTTTTAATTTGAATTTCCTTGACAACCACTAATACTGATCCTCTTTCTTTTTAATTGTTTTTTAACATTTTTGTTTATTATTGAGAGACAGAGAGAGACAGAGCATGAGCATGGGAGAAGGGGCAGAGAGAGGGAGAGACGCAGAATCTGAAGTAGGCTCCAGGCTCCCAGCTGTCAGCACAGAGCCCAGTGGGAGACTCAAGCTCACAATCCATGAGATCATGACCCAAGCCAAAGTCGGATGCTTAACTCACGGAGCCACCCAGTTGTCCCTATTGATCCTCATTCTATGAGCTTGTTCTCATGCACTTGTGAGTTATCAGAAATTAGTAAATATTTCATATACAGTTCCTTTGTAAGACATAGACTGTATATTTTTCCTAGTATATGTCTTGACTTTTAAATTTCTTGTTGGCATCCTTTGAGATCAGATTTTTATTCTCCTGAAGGCCAATTAATCATTTTTTAATGCTTTTTGTTTGTGTACCCCCATGAAAACTTTCCTCAACCAAATCATAAAATTGTTCTCTTATGTTTTATCCTCCCTGAATTTCTAATAATTTTAGAATTAATTTTTAGATTTTCAATTCATTTCCAAGTAGCTTGGGTACATGGTACAAGATAGGATTTCTAGTAGGTTTAATGGTGACCCCAAAAAGATACATCCTAGTCCCTAACCTTTTGTACCTGTAGATGTGACATCACTTTAAAATAGAGCTTTTGCAGATAATTAAGTTAAGGATCTTGAGATGAGATCACCCTGGAATTAGAGTGGGACCCAAATCCAGTAACTAGGGTCCTGGCAAGAGAAAGGAGAAAGGGTTTTAAGACATGGATGCACACACGAGGACTTGTGAAAGCACACACAGAGATTGGAGTTATGTTGCCAGCAGACCACAAGGTTGTCTACAGATGTCACTAGGAGAGCCATGGAATGGATTCTCCATCACAGCTTCCAGAAAGAACTAACCCTGCTGACACCTGGATTTCAGACTCCAGGCCTCCAGAATTATGACAGAATTCCTGCCATTTTAAATTGCTATTTGTTGGTAAAGTTTTGCATCAGCCCTAGGAAACTGATAGAGGTCAAGGATTATCTGTTTTCCCATATGGATATCTACTTGTTCCAGGACCATGTGCTGAATAGATTATTATGTCATTTTTAATTTATCTTGGTCCCTTTGTCAAAAATCAGTTAATCAACTAACTGTAGGTCATTTCTGGATTCTTTTGTTCCATGGATCCTATGTCAGTACTATACTGTACTTTATGTTTTCCTTTATGTTATACTCTTCTGTCTTGACAAATAGCTTTAGAGTGTCTCTTAAATCAGATAAAATAGATCCTTCAATTTTATTCTTCCTTTTCAAGTAAGTTTTTGCTATCCTAGGTGCTTTCCATTTCTATATAAACTTGATAATCAACTTGTGTCTTTTATTTTTAAAAGAATTTATGTGATATTGGCATGAATTATTTATTTAATATTTACATAATTTGCCAATGAGAGTACCTAGTACATTTTTTTCATAAGAAGTTTTAATTTTTCTTTTTTTAAAAATCTGAATTGAATTTCATTAACAAATATGTAGCTGCTCAGGTTTTCTAATCCTTCATCAGTCAATTTTGATATACTATGTTTTTATCAAATTTTCCATTTCATCTAACTTTTCATTTTCTTGGTGTAAATTTTTTCACAGGTTTCCTTTATGTTCATATCATATTTGTAGGTTCTGTAAGGTTATATGTATTTTCATTTCTAATGTTGGCGGTTTGTATTTCCTGTCTTTTGTTCTATTACTCTTGATAGGGTTTTATTAATAATACTCATCTTTTCAATGAAACAACTTTTGGTTTCTTAATTTCCCATCCTCCCTCCCTCCATCCTTTCTTCCCCCACTGTCTCTCTCCTTCATTCCTTTTTCACTTCTTTCCTTCCGTCCTTCCTTCTCTTTATTTCTTCCTATATCCTTTGAATAATTTGCTCAACTTTTCTAGTTTTTACTGGTAAAAACTTAGATCATTAATTTTAGATACCCCCTGACTTCTTTCTAATACTAGCATTTAAACCTCTAATTTTTTTTCTAAGCATCTTTAGTTGTAACATTTTACTCTAAGCATTGTTACTTTATTTCCGATATGTTGGTATTTATGTATTTTATACATAGTTTTTATTTTCATTCCTCAAAGTATTTTCTTATTTCTCTTGTAATCTCTTCATTCATCTGTGGATTATTGAGAAATGTGCAATTTAATTTTCAAATAGGTAAGACATTTTCTTAGTGTTTTATTATTGTTGATTTGTATGTTAATTCTGTTGTGTTTACATAATGTACTCTGCAATATTTCAAGCTTTTGACATCTGTTGAGACATTTTATAGCCTACTGCATTTCCTTGTTCAGTTACTAAGAGAAGGATGTTAACAATGTCTACCTATAATTGTGTATTTGTTTATTTTCCCTGTTCTGATACTTTTTGAATCATTCATTGTAATGCCTATTATTAGGTATATGTATTTTTGTAATTGTTATGCATCCTAGTAAGTTGCTTCTCTTAACAACGCATTGTCCTTTCTTATCTCTTGTAATACTTTTGGCCATAAGATACATATTATCTGATGTTAAAGGTGAATGCCACCTTTAAAAAAATGTTTATTCATTTTGAGAGAGAGAGGGAAGAGCAGAGAGAGAGGGAGAGAGAATCCCAAGCATGCTCTGCACCATCAGCACAGAGCCCAATATGGGGCTTGAGCTCACTAAATGTGAGATAATGAAATAAGCCGATATCAAGAGCTGGATGCTTAACTGGTACCCTGTAATGTCATCCTTTTTGTGCTTATTATTTGCATGGTATATCTTTGCTTCATTTTTAAAAAATTGTTTATTAATTTATGTTTAAGAGAGAGAGAGGAGAATGCAAGCAGGGAATGGGCAGAAAGAGAGGGAGACAGAATCCGAAGCAGGCTCCAAACTCCATGCTGTTAGCATAGAACCAGATGTGGAGCTCTAACTTACAAACCTTGAGATCATGACCTGAGCTAAAGTCAGATGCTTAACTGACTGTGCCACCTCTTCACTTCATTTTAATCCAGTCTACCAAATTTCTGCCTATTAATTGGGACTTTTTAGTACATTTACACTTAATATAATCATCGATCCCTTTGGTTTAAATGTATCATTTTACTATTTGCCATTTATCACTTTAAATTTTTTCTGTATTTTTATTTTTATTTGTAAGAGATTTTTATTTTTTTGAAAGCAGGGAAGAGGGGCAGAGGGAGATGAAGGGAATCTTAAGCAGGCTCACACTCAGCATAAAGCCTGATATGGGGCTCATTCTCATGACCATGGGATCATGACCTGAGTGGAAATAGTCAGACACTCAACCAACTGAGCCAACGAGGCACCTCTGCCATTTGCCACTTTAGTGTTTTGTTTCCCTTTGCACTTGTCTTTCTTTCTTTTAGTTATTATCTATTCTAGCATTTTATTTTATTTTCTTTATTGACTTAATAGCTAGTTGTCATTTCCTATTCTAATTGGTTTTCTATAGTGAACCATGTACATCCTTAACTTGTCAAAGTCTAAGTAGAGTACTCTTTCACTTTATCTGATAAATGTTGGGAAGCCTTATCCTTCATTTCTATAGCCCTATCCTAAGCCAAAGACTTCCCATGTGAATTAGGAAGCCCCTGTTCACCTCTCTCTTGTTCTGTCCTACAGATTCTAACCATATTAGTTGCCTAAACTTCCTTGTCTGCCTTTTCAGCTCATTTGAAAACCCAAACTATGCATGGATTACTGCTCTCTGAAATGTGGTTATGAAATTATACTTGGACAGAGAATTGGTTATCCTAATGCTAACCATGTGAGTTTCCTGTTTCTCAGTCATTACCATCTTGTGCTGACCTGTTGCCCACTGCCTCAAAGCAGTTGCTTCAAATATTTTGTCATATTTCAAGTTTTATATAGTGGAAAGGCTAGTTTAGTACCAGTTACTAAATTATAACCAGAAGTGGAAGTCTAAACGGAATGCACTTCAGATGAAAAAATAAAGCTTACAAATACAGCAAGAGAAAACTTGGGCAATAGAGAGAAACCACCATGCATTTATAAAGGCAAGCAGTTGTAGGTGTTTTGGTTTTGTTTTGTTTTGTTTTGTTTTGCATATGGTAGTCTACCACAAAACTAACATGATTTGTGAGAAGGCATGTCCTTGTATCTCCTTTTGATAAGATAACTGTAATTTAAGATGCAATTAAAATCATTGTCTCCTGAGTTAAGCAAACCTGGTTTTGAACCACATCTGACTCATTTGAGGTAGATGATAATTTATGTCTTTAAATACTGTAAGGAAGTACTCAGTTGGAAGACAATATAGTAAGAACTTAATAAATGTAAGTTATCTGAAAGAGTACCATTAATACATTATCTGTGATTTATTACAATTATGTAGTCATCTATAAATATATTGTATAAGCTTTGAGGTAAATCCATGTAGAACTAGGCTGTATATAGTCCACTGAGTCAATACATATGTTTAGATATACCATGACTCCATCCATTTGCCCTGAAATCCAACTCTATATTTCCTTTTGTGGGCATTTATATTCTGACAATAACTATGCACCAACATTATCCAGATGTTTTATAAGACAACAAGTAAATGAGAATCATCGTTTAGTTATTTTTATTATTATTATTATTATTTTTTTTTTTTAGTGAAATCTGAAGATCTCTTTCAGGAACACATTGAAGTGTGACTTTGACATACAGATCAGTTACATGAAAACTGGTTTATTAAAGAATTTTAATATCTTTTTCCTTTCCTCACTGAACTGTCTTTGAAATAGTTCTCTCTGACATGTAAGAATATTTCAGCTGGACCTTCCCATTTAAAAAAGATCATACATTATCAGCAGATAATGAAATTCTATTTCCTGATATCTAGGTGAATAATTCATTGTTGTACTCAGCATCCCAAATTGTGACAAGTTAAAACTTCACTCAAAAAGGACAACAAAGGAGACAGTATACATTCTTATCTATCACATTGGTCTAGTGGGAAATGGAAAGAGCTGACATCAGAGGTCTTTATGGCCCCAGATAGGTATTATACAGAGTTCTGATCACTTATATAAGATTGAAATGGAAAGAGTTGGAAGACAGCTGTTTTATCTTGTCAGATCTTTTCAGAGGACTTACAGTTCACTCTAGCATAACCTGAACAATATTTGCAAGGAATTGCTAAGTAATGAAAATGTACCCTACAGTACCAACAAGAAATGAAAGTATCATGTCAGCACAATACCCGTCAGATGGTCTTTAGATAAAAATTCTAGGCTTTTAACTTCATTTAATGAAGAAAGCTGGTAATCAGTCTTGTAGTGTAATGGAACTTTTATCTCACTCTGTAAGTAAATTATGGATAGAGTTATACTCTTAGGAGGTGACCTACATAGTATATTCAAAAGACAAAATTAAGAATGGTATTCAACCTTGAACCATATTTTTCACCTTTTCTAAAAAATTAGGGGGATAGATTTGATAAAGTGCTGAGCCACACATGTCAAAATTAGTCATTGTATTTTATTCCCAGGACACTTCCTAAGTGTTCTTAACCTTCTTCAGAGAGTAAATCTGAAACTGCTTGAAATATCTTACTCTATACCCTTGGTTTAGCTCATGACTTCTGAAGTCAGCAAGATAATGATTCAAATACCAGCTTAGACATTTACTTTCTTTGTGACTTTGAGTGATTTACCTAACATTTTTGAGCCTCATTTATCTTGCATGTAAAATACTACTAGTGCTGGGATGCCTGGATGGCTCAGTTTGTTAATCTTCTGACTAGTAGTTTCAGCTCATGGCATGATCTCATGGTTCATGAGTTTGAGCTCCTCACAGGGCTCCACACTGACAATGCAGAGCCTGCTTGGAATTCTCTCTCTCTCCCTCTCTCTACCCTTCCCCTCCCCCCTCTCTGTTTTCTTCTCTCTCAAAATAAATAATTAAAAAAACTTAAAATATATTACTAGTGCTTGCTTGTCAGAGTTAATTTGATGAACCAGTAAAATAATTACAAAAATAGAAATATTAGATGGTGTCCCCAAGATTTCATTCTTTTTGATGGCTGAGTAATATTATATATTATATACCACCTCTTCTTTGTCCATTCATTAGTCGATGGACATTTGAGCTCTTCTCCATAATTTGGCTGTTGTTAATAGTGCTGCTATAAACACTGGGGCTCACGTGCCTCTTCAAATCAGTATTTTTTGTGTCCTTTGGGTAAATGCCTAGTAGTGGAATTGCTGGGTCATAGGATAGTTCTATTTTTAACTTTTTGAGGAGTGGCTGCACCAGTTTGCAATTCCACGAACAGGTTAAGAGGGTTCCCTTTCTCTGCATCCTCGCCAACATCTGTTGTTTCCTGAGTTGTTAATTTTCGCCATTCTGTCAGGTGTGAGGTTGTATTGCATTGTGCTTATGATTTAATAATATTATTATAGAACATGTGTCCTCAGGATCAGATTTCCTGTTTTCTAGTTCTACCGGGCACTGTTTGATCCTGGCTACGTTTCTTAACCTTCCTATATGGCACAGATTCACCTTGGTAAAAGTTGATAATAATACTTCACTTACAGTTACAGGTCTGTCACAAAGGGAAAAAAAATGTAGAAAAAGTGCTGAGCACAGAGCTTCCTATATAGCAAATGCTCATTTTACTGACAATTTCCTGAAATATTTTCTTAACACCTTAGAGTAGGATGATATTCGAAAAGTCAGTTAATCTGCTTCTCTTCCTATACAACTTCAGTGTCTTGAATTTAGATTCTAGGAGGGCAAAATACTTACCCATTTTGAGAATTTTGCATATAATTTTATGTCTCCAATGCCACATAGTAAGGACTCAGTAAATATTTATTGAGTGTTAAGAGTCGAAAAATGATTGCATCAGACAAATGGTTATTTTTTAACATAAATATTTGTTATTTCATTCTCTAACTTTTCCTTCTGGGCTCAAGCCTACCCAGACTGATTTATGTGTAGAGATTAGAATAACATTTATTTTGTTTTTAGTGTGTATTAACCACTATTCTAACCACTTTTCATATATTAGCTCATTTATTCCTTATTTCACTTTATGAGAAGGATGTCCTTGGCCCATTTTAAAGATGGAAACTGAGACACAGAGAACCAAGTCATTTTCCCTGGATCACATAGTCATGAGATATCAAAGTCACTACCCATGTTTATTTTACTTATTTATTTTTGAGAGAGAGAAAGAAAGAGTGAACAAGAGAGAGGCAGAGAGGGAAAGAGAGACTCCCAAGCAGGCTCCACACTATCAGTGCAGAGCGTGACATGGGGCTCAAACTCATGAACCATGAGATCATGATCTGAGCCAAAATCAAGAGTTAAACACTCAACCCACTGAGCCACCCGAGTGCCCCTCAATACCCATATTTATTTATTTATTTATTTTTAAATGTTTTATTTATTTCTAAGAGAGAGAGAAAGAGAGAGAGAGAGAGTGAGCAGGGGAGCATCAGAGAGAGAGGGAGTCACAGACTGAAACAGGCTCCAGGCTCTGAGCTGGCAGTCAGCACAGAGCCCGACGCGGGGCTCGAACCCACGAACCGCGAGATCATGACCTAAGCGAAAGTCGGACGGCTAACCAACTAAGCCACCCAGGCGCCCCAATACCCATATTTAAATACAAACCCTGGCTCTAAAACTCTTGCTCCTGATTAGAGTCTATTTCAGTTCCTGTTTTTATTTTAAAGATGAAAAGAAGGTACTATAAGTACTGGTCATTTTTGTGAGAGAAAAAATAAAACAGTGGCAAATTTATTTCTCGTATGATCTGGCCTGTTGGCATATATTTTCCCTCATTGAGTCTTGTACCTCTGAAAGGAGAGAGGTATATACCCTTCCCTCACACAATGCAAAAGAATGAGAGCCTCACTTGAAGATAGTCTTTATTTATTTGGAACCCAATTTTTAAAAAAGCATTATAACTGAAGTAGTGTGTTGGCTCTCAGTGCTACTAGACACCCAAAAGTAGATAGAATAAACCACCTAGGGCCTGACTGTGTCCCTGAAAGTTTTTCCTTAAGTATAAAACTGTCCCTGGACATGCCATCATCTTAGCTCCTTATGTATGTTACCAAATCTGGGGTGATCTTCTACACCTATGGATTAATGGCCTTGATGTTATATTGATACATGTCTGTCTCTTTCACTGTTTCAAGAAATTTGCAAGAGTTGGTTCTTCTCTCAATCACTTTTATATCCTTGCACTTAGCATAGTCCAGCACTTCATAGATATTCAATAAATATTTGTTTAACCACTGAATGAAGCATGAGAATAATTTTAAGAAATAGAACATTTTATAGTCTCACCAGGCATTTTGCTGTTCTACACCTGCCAAAGTGGACTGACATTCAGAGGAAACTGTGTTCTTTTTAAACCAGAGGTTTAAGATCTTAAATGAATAACAAGTAAAGACCTTTACTTGTATTAAAGGAGGCTATTTCATTATTATTATTAAGATGCATTAACACATTGTAGCATTTGATTGAGGCATTCTTTACTGAGATGGCCGCTGAGGCCTTTAAGGTGGGAACTGCTCAATTGTGAAAGGAAACACAAAAGATAAAGGTTTGTATTTTCTTTGATCTACTCAGGGTGTCTGATTGAGTTTTCACTTTCTTTCAAAATTGTTTCAGATTGATCCTTAGAAAAGAGCAGTAAGAGACACTAGTGTTTTAGAGGTTTTCATGTTATTTTACAGAAGTAAGGTGATGATAAAGTCCATGCGTACTGCACGAAAATGTGTTTACATTTAGTTCTGAATTTAAATTACTTGGGGATACCAATTTCTCTTCATTGCAACACTACATGCCATGTACACACACACACACACACACACATACAGAAGAACATACTTCCTTTCTCTTTCTCCCACTTCTTCATTTTGTATTCCTTTTAATATATGCTGTACTTACACTTAAATTAATATGTTGTGGCTGCTTTACTGTATAATAGTGTCATGATCAAGGAGTGAAGTCTCCCAAAGGTAAGAAATGTTGCCTTTATGTATCCGCCATGCCTATCCCCAGAGCATTCCCTTGCTTGGGTTTTCTAACACATAAGCCTTTCTGTAGATTAAGCAATTGAAACTCAGACAAATTAAGTGAATTGCTCCAAAGATGCACAGATCGTAAGTTTCATTGCTGAAAATGTAAAATAAACTGCCATATAGTTTGCTGTCTGTGTAAAATGAAGATCGTTCACGTTAAGCCTGGTGACATGTATAGAATCAGACTGTTTAACTGTATACCCATCAAACCTATTTCAGTGTTCAGTTCAGTGTTAGTTTGAACTGACTATTGATGAATCCATATAGTTGTGAAATCAGAAGGAGAAGATACATGAGGTATCTTGTGGTGGAATAATTTTATTTTTTAAAAACATTCCCATAAAAGATGTTAAAAAAAGAAAAGAAAAAGAAAAGAAAAAAGGTGGCACCTGGGTGGCTCAGTGGGTTAAGCATCTGCTCAGGTCATGAGCATTCAGCTCAGGTCATGATCTCATGGTCTGTGGGTTTGAGCCCGGCATCAGTCTCTGTGCTGACAGCTCAGAGCCTGGAGCCTGCTTCAGATTCTGTGTCTCCCCCTCTCTCTTCTCTCCTGCTTGTGTTCTCTCTGTCTACCAAAAATAAATAAACATTAAAAAATTTTTTAAATGTTCCCTTGTGTATTGACTAAGGAAAGTTTGTGATGAGAACAGGAGAAAATAAGTTTTGAGGAAACCTAACTAAAAGTTCCTGTCATTATTTCTTTGCTTTATACGTCTATAGACTAAATAACTTATTTGTGATACTTGAGGGAACTGAACAATTTGTTCTTCACAAAGGGATTCTTAAGCAGCAAGTCTCTATCCTTTTCATCCACCATCACTTTCCTGAAAGAAAGTTCATCCTTTGGACATGGGAATGAAAAATCCCCAATATTCAAGTTACTCAGGAGGTAGGGGATAAATTGCTTAATTTTTGGAGGTACATTCAGGAAATAATTAGAGAACTATTATGTGGTAGAAGCCCATTAATATATCTCCAAAAGGCAATCTACTTCTGCTTAGCTTCATTGACTTGCCTGATAAATCCCACAGAAGGTGATGGTAGAGTCTGGTTTATTTCAGGAAACACAATTTAGGTATAATTTTAGTCTGAGTCATTGTTGAGATAGAAAAGAAAGAACACATTTTATTTCATCTTAAAATGTCCTCTTTTGGAAAATCTATCATCCCAAGAGAAGCACAATTAAATACCTAGATAGTCTTTGAAATATGAAACCCTTCTCCAGATCTTGACTCTTCTTCCAAAGCTCAAATATGTCTTTGTTTGTGATACTGGTATAAACCCATGTTCATAAGAGGAATTTATCCTGCCCTTTAAATGAATCTTTAAGAATAATCAGGGTAATTTCCTCTTAGTGTTCAAACTTTCTTCTGGTGATTGATCAACAATTCTAGAAAACAAAGTACATAAAGACCACCTTCTAAATTAGCATTGTTGGTGAGCAACAATTCCTTTTGCCTTGAGGTCCTTCTAGCTGGACTAAAAATTGAATTGGCATGAGACAGATTAATAGGAGAAAATCAACCATACTATATATATCTTCCAGAGATCAACATAGACATGAAAATTCCAAAGATAGCCAGGGAAAATGAGGTATATGTGTCTTTCTGAACCAGGAAGAAAGGGGCAGAAATCTGGGACTTCCGAGTAGAGTAATGCAGTTGACAGGATAATAAGAAGAGCAGATGTTTGCTAATTAGATATTTGTCCGTCTATATATCACATATATACCATATATCATATCATATATACCATATACATATACCATATATTACATATACTATATATATATTTATATACTATATTACTTAGATAAAATTTATCTCTTAATAATTCTTATTCTGAGAGAGACCCCCAATTTAGGTTCTTCTGTGTGGTAAGGAAGGGATAAAAGTTTCTCTTGAGCCCACATGGTCTCAAATACCTCAGCTCAAAATAATCCACATGCCAAAGTGACACATTCTGGGGGAAAGAGTGTGTCCTGAACCCCTTCCACATATAATGTTATATTGAGCAATAAATGAATACTCTACAGTTTTGCTTTGTGACTAATCATATATTGCTGAGAAATACTGATGGATATTAAGATTAAAATTCTGAGTAAACAATTGTTTTCTAAACTGATCAGTTGAGAAATGTTATCAGCTGATGACACCATTCTTATAAATATTTTAAGAAATATGTAAATTAATTCTGTATACAGATTGATATTCATTATAAAAATTGAAATAGGTGAGATTTTTCTTCCTCATTTGTCCATAAATTAAGATTCTTAAAATGTCAAAAGGGAAAGAAACTGATCTTCCATAGGAAGTGTTTTAAAAGTCAATTTTATTCTGTGAGCCCAAAGTTCATGTGGAATCTGATGGGAACGACCATCATGGGTGAATCAGAAGAGAACTGAATGCCACAAAACTTCTCCCAACTTCCTCCCTGCTATGATCTGTCAAGTGCTTTATCAGGTACAATTTGAAAATGAATGGAGAAAAATCTGGAGATGTTAAATTAACTGAATGATCCAAGTTCACACAGAGAAGTAGGGGTACAAATTAGAATAGAAATCAGTTGAGTACTCTTTTAGAACAGGCTTCCCCATGAGACCATACCTGAGAAACTTTTGCCCCTGTTGATCACTCCATATTCCTATTTCCTCAGCAACCACTTTGCTTACTGGCTGTGTCCATCATGGCACAGTATAATTGGTGAAATGTTTCAGGTCATTTACCTGAATCTGTGAGATTATTTACTTTTTAGGAGAATTGAAAACTGTTTGAGATACATAGCACTATCTAGGAATCTAGATAACGTGCTTTTGGTCTACAAAATACAAACAATAGATAAAAGATAAGACCAACAATAAAATATCGTGCACTATCACTCTTTGGAGTAATATATTTTACATAACACTTTTACACAGAATATGAATATGGGTCTCCTGAAGAATTCCATGTGATGTGAGAAAGGTGAATTAAACAAAGTTGGGAGTACCTGGGTAGTTAATTGTCTTTACTCTTGATTTTGGCTCAGGTGATGATCTCACAGTTAGTGAGATTGAGCCCCACATAGGGTTCTTTGCTGACAGTGCAGACCCTGCTTGGGATGCTCTCTCTCCTTCTCTCTCTCTGCCCCTCCCTTGCTTTGCACTTCTCCCACCCCCCTCTCAAAACTAAATAACAAATTGGGGTGCCTGGATGGCTCAATTGATTAAGTGTCTGACTTTTGGTTTTGGCTCAGGTGACAATTCCACAGTTGGGGAGTTCCAGCCCTGCGTTGGGCTCTGCACTGACAGCGGGAACCTATTTAGGATTCTCTATCTTCTTCTCTCTGCCCACGTCCTCCTCCATCTCTCAAAAATAAACTTAAATAAGTAAATAAATAAATAAATAAATAGAAGGGGTGCCTGTGTGGCTCAGTAGGTTAAGTGTTTTGGCTCAGGTCATTATCTCAGTTTGTGAGGTCAAGCCCTGCATCAGGCTCTGTGCTCACAGCATGGAGCCTGCTTGGGATTCTCTCTCTCCCCTTCTCTCTGCTCCTACCCAATTGGCACCAACTCTGTCGCTCTCAAAATAAGTAAACTTTAAAAAAATTAAAAATAAATTTAAAAAACAAAAAAAGGTAAATAATACCAATGGACTTCACAGTTTTTTTGATGGGCTAACATACATTGTGAATCTGCAGTATTGACATTTTTCAAATTTATTCACCATAAAGGTATTACAAAACTATGTTCAATATTACATCTCTCAGAATGGTGGTCTGCTGAATATAGTCAGTAAAGTATAAGAAACAAACAAGACAAGGAGTCAGAGTTCGATGACTTAAACTCCAGCACTGCCATATCACACAAGCTTTGGGAGGTAACTTCTTTGAGCCTCAGTTTCGTCCTCCATAAAACTGTATACCTAATAACAGCCATGTCTGTTCAGGAGTTATGTATGTATCGAATGGGATTATAATACAAAATGCTTTACAGAAAGTTAGGCACTATAAAAATGTAAAGTGTGTTTACTGTGCTGTACTTTTATAACTATAACTTCACCAATAGATTTAGATAAAGAGTATACTTTCAACTAAACTCTTTAGAATAAAAACAATAACATGTCTAGCCAATTGCATCTTAGACAATAAACTAGTTTTATTCTAAAGACTTGAACTTATGAAATTCATTTCTAAATTATTTTTATCATCAGAGAAATTTGGATGTTTGCCATTTTTATTGTAAATGTATTTCACCTATGGATAAGCTACTTGAAAAATTACCAAATTCTGTGTATTTGTAAACATAACAAAAGAAATACTGAGTACATATTTTAAAGATGCCTGAGACATTTAATTTTTTCTCTATGAGAGCTTATAAAAAATAAAATTCACATTTCAATGAAAGAACAATATAATACTTCTATAATAAACATACTATAAAACTTAATATTCGATCTAAAGGATAAATTCAAGGTATTTGTTATTTAAAAATAATTGGTTACCTACCAAAGTTTCACCAGGGAATAAAGTTATTTTTAAAACAACTAAAATCTTCATTTATCAACAATCCAGAAAATTTCTTGGCATATAATAAGTACTTTCCAGATTTTTTTTTCTTGCTAAGATCCATGATTGATAGTGCCCTGGTGCCTGATGGAAGCAAATAAAAATCTGATATGAAAGAAGATAACATCATCCAAATTCTCAAACTATCAATAATAATAATTAATAATAATAATTATTATTATTATTATTTAGAGAGGAAACATGAATAAGGAAAGGGCAGAGAGAAGGGAGGGAGGGAGGGAAGGAGAGAGAGAGAGGGAGAGAGAGAGAGAGAGAACCTCAAGCATGCTCCATACTAGGGAAAATGTGGGGCTCGATATCATGACTGTGAGATCATGAACTGAGCTGAAATCAAGAGTCAGATACTTAAGCAATTTATCCACCCAGATGCCCCTCAAATTATTTTTTACAAATATTATTTTGATAATATTTACAAATATTTACAAATATTATTTTGAGTGCATTCTAGTGCAGAATGAAAGATACCCAGACAGATGAAGAAATTGGTAACAGAAGCAGCAGACAAAAGAAACTGAAATACAGGCACTCCAGATACTGGAAATTAAAACATAACAGATATAAGACACAGTAAGGATGGGGCGCCTGGGTGGGCTTAGTCGGTTAAGCGTCCGACTTTCGCTTAGGTCATGATCTCGCGGTTCGTGGGTTCAAGCCCCGCGTCGGGCTCTGTGCTGACTGCCAGCTCGGAGCCTGGAGCCTGTTTCAGTCTGTGACTCCCTCTCTCTCTGACCCTTCCCTGTTCACACTGTCTCTCTCTCTCTCCTAGAAATAAATAAAAAACATTTAAAAAAAAAAAAAAGACACAGTAAGGAGGATAAAAAGACAACCCATAGATTGGAAGAAAATATTTGCAAAAGACATATGTGATAAATAACTATTTCCTATAATATACAAAGAACTCTTAAAACTCAACAAAAAAAGAAAATAAATGACCCAACTGAAAAATGGGCTGAAGAGATACTTCACATCATACATCATAAGGGATGGGCCAATAAAAACAACATCGAGCTACCAGTGCATACTTATTAGAACACTGCTAGCACTCAGTACTGGCCAGAATATGGAGCAATAAAGACTGTAGTTCACTGTTGGTGGGAACACAAAATGATACCACCACCTTAGAAGATGGACCTCATATTTTAGAGGCACCAGTGTGGTAAGATTACTAAACATAATCTTATGATATGACTCCCCAACTATGCTCCTTAGTGTTCTTTCACAATTGACAGAACTTGAAAGCAATCAGAATGCCCTTCAGCAGATGAAGGGATAAATAAACTGTGGTACATCCAAAAAATAGAATAGTATTCAGCCCTGAAAAAAAAAAAAGAATCTATCAGGCAATGAAAAGACATGGAAGAAACTTAAATGCATAGTGTACTAAATGAAAGAACCCAATATGAAATACCGTGTGATTTCAACTATGTAGCATCTGAGAAAAAGCAAAATTGTGGAGATAATAAAAAGGACATTGGAGGGATAAATAGGCACAGAGGACTTTTAGTAGAGTAAAACCACTCACTGTGACACAGTAATAGTGGATGCATGTCATTATAAATTTGTCCAAACTCACAGAATGTGCAACACCAAGAATGAATGTTAATATGAACTGTAGACTTTATAATAACGTGTCACTGTACATTCAAGTGTAACAACTGTATTGTTCTGCTGGGTTATTGATCATGAGGAGGATGTACATGTATGGGAGCAGGGTATTTGGAAAATCTCAGTACCTTCCTTTCACTTTTTCTCTGAACCTAAAACGGATTTCAAAAATAAACCCTATATTTAAAAAGAATTTTAATGTTTACTTATTTTTGAGAGAGAGAAATAGGCTCCAGACTCTGAGCTGTCAGCTGTCAGTTGGATGCTTAACCAACTGAGCCACGCAGGTGACCCTAAAATATAAAGTCCATTTTTTAAATAACAAGTAGTTTTGCAAATTTCTGGTGAACAGGAAACCAAAATGTAACATGTCTGAAAAATAAAATTCTGTAATAGACTTTTATGGTCACAAGTAATATTTTTACAATGTCCAACAATGAAGTTGATTAATAATTTTGTCTTCATAGAATACATCATTTAGTTTCTTACAGCATGTGTGGGCCTTCAGTATCTATTTTATAACCAAGAGTTAAAGACTAAACTCCTATTTCTAGCATATAAATGTTATTCAAGTAAGTAGCACTCTACTTATTAAATCTAAGATGTCATTAATAGACACATCCTTTTTGTAAAACTAAAAAAGAAAAACTGCTTCAGAATCAACTATGACTCATGCTCTCTTACCGTTTCATTGGGCTTTTTCACTAAAACCTGTGCTTGTTACATTAAGATCATTTTGAAGCTCTTCAGATAATTATCTCATGTGTATATGTAAAAAGAGAAACAACCTTTAAAATGCTTAAGTTACTCCTAAAATGTTTTAACATTGAAATTCAGTGCTTTTGGATTAACAACTCAAGAGTTGTTAATATCTGTGCTTTTCCACACCGTGTTGTCTTTCGTACTATCCAAGGCATTGGGGGTGGGGGCGATATTCTTAAAATATTACTTCACTGCTACCTCCAGTGCTCTCTTATAAGCTTTGACACTAGTTCTTCAAGTTTTACTGCTTTCCTAACTTTACCAGATGATAACAATTGAAGGTTTTCAGACAGTGCCTAGAACTCATAGTTCTTCTCCAGTGATTCTCAGATGGTTTAATAATTTAGATGTCAAAGGCTTTCTGATCTCCAGTGATGCCACCAAAAGAAAAAAAAAATTGGCATGTGTGCAAACAACAGTCTCATGAATGCTGTCTGGCTGGCCAGCAGTAATTTTAAGATGTTTTTGAACATTATGCATATCTATTTTAGAGATGTTTAGTCATGAAAAATATTCTTAATAGAATCAATAAAATATGGTATTCCTAGTAAAACTATAGCTCAGTTATCAGGATATATTGTTCAAGACTCAGAATAATGCCATAGGTACATTTTGGTTTCTCAATGGATCCAAGAGTTATATCCACTAGGACATAACAAATTAATTTTTCCTCCTACCTAAGGCAATCGCAAAGTCAAATTAGAGCCGTTCTAAATTTAAGAATTAGACCCTATTTATCTAGAGTGAATGAATTCAATTAGAATCACAAAGCAAACTAGTTGGTTACTTTTGTTGCCTGAGCCCTAAAAAATATGAATGAAAATTTACACTATATTAGTTTTCCTTGGGTCAATACAGCTTAGAAAAGCTATCTGTGTAGTATGAGGAATGATTAAAATTTTTAAATGTATCTGTGCTCAACAAGTGGAACTGATGGAATCAGACAAGCCTAATAATTATTAATTATCATTCATAAGTTTCTAATAATTTTGTAGGTTCATTTGTGAAGAATAAATGCAAGAGCTACCATTGAATGGTAGCTCCCTATGCATTCCAAATGACCACAAACATGTCCTTTATCGACAGACACTTTGTCAATCCTGGCTAATTACCCTGATTTCAAACCAAGTGCAATGCTCCAAAAATCAAGTGCTCTAGAATTATGAGACCCAAACATTGGCTTCAAAATTTGTGTTTAAATAATATTAGAGCATGAAAGTACATTTTTGCTAAGAGATTTGTAGTGCAGTTCTATTGATAACTCACTGTTTATGAAATATATCATTTGTATCTGCAATCTGCTATTTAGCTCCAACTATATGTATATGATTATTTGCAATCTGCAAATAGTTATAATTAAATGTAGCCAAGCAAAAGCATGATGAGATTGATAACACCTGTAAATTTCTCTCAAAACCGGGTATAATCTCTACTGATTAGATAGTTATCAGGTGATTTTTTTTGCTTTTTTTTTATATCAGGACTTTCAATATCAACATATGCATATTTCAAACATCCTCAGAATAGTGTATTTCTTTCAGGTAAACTCCATTATGGGTGTAAGCCTTTGGATGGAAGTAGTGAGTGAAATTACCCAGGTATATAAGCCCATTTTTAAGAGAGGAGACAGTTTACCTTTTGCCCAGTTCTGCAAATATATTATTTGCATATGAATATATTACTTATATTCCTTACCAAAAAATCAGTTTACTTACATTTTATCCTGTTCAACATATTGGCAAAGGCAACAGCTGTTTGAAAGAAAGACAATTTGAAATGCTAATGTGGTACAAAGTGATAGAGATGTCCAAGAGAGTTTGGAGTGAGTAAGCCTTTCAAATCACAGCCCATGATGTAAAATGGAAAATAAAAGTGCCTGTTCTCTGGCTCTGTTATCAAGGCAGAAGGACATCGTCTAGCTGCTGTTCTCTCTAAAGCATGGTGTAGGGGCTTACACACTGGGCTTAAAATTTTAGAAAGTTCAGAGAGGTTAAGAAGCCTCCTTAGAGTCACTTATGTGAAAGAAGCTGTGCTAACAGCCTAGTGGATGCTCATTCCACAGTTCTTTCCTTACCCTGTGAAAGCTCCTAATATTATAGCTACTTTGTGGAGGATTAAAAGTATAAAAAAATTAAGTGGTTAAATAAGAACTACATGTGGCTCTCCTCCTCTTCTTCCTCCTCCTCCACCTCATGACTCTTTTTATATTGTGTTTAAATTACTTGAGTATTCAAGATATGCCTGGCTGAAATGATCAAAGATTAAAATCATATGTAAGCAATGTCAATTGCAGGGAAAGAGGAATATGTGTTTGGCATCAACAAATAAAGGTTTACTGTATATTATCATATAAGAAACCATCCCTAGTATTTGTAGTTTAAGTTAATATGCATGTATCATCGGTCTTACATCTGTGGGTGAGCCAGGTGGTTCTACTGATCAGGGCCAAGCTGGGATCATCTTGGCAGGCCTTGCTCATGCATCTGTGCTCAGCTGGCATGTGAACTGGGAGCTATGTGTCCTAGGATGGACCTCATTCATGTCTGATGCTTGGCTGGTGGTCATTTGGCACAGTGACTAGGCCTTGTATCTTTCATTATCCAGCAGATTATCCAGAGCTTGTTTTCATGGTAATCACAGCATATCAAGAGAGCAAGCAGTAGTATGCGGGGCCTTAGAATTGGCAAGTTTCACATACACTGCGTTTATTTGAAATTCACACACCAGCCTGCATCCAAGGATTAGGGGAACATATTCTACTCATGATGCAAAGAGCTATAAAGTCACATTGCAGAGGGCTTCAGTTTAGAAAGAGATGATGAATTGGGTGGGGACTTTTTAAAACTGATGTACAGTTGACATATGATATTATATTACTTTCAGGTATATAACATAGTGAATCAACAATTCTATACATTATGTATTTGTTACCATGGTGAATGTAGTTATCATCTGTCACCATACAGTGTTTATTACAATATTATTAACTATCATCCCTATGCTATAGTTTTCATCCCCATGATTTATTTATAACTAGAAGTTTGTACCTCTTAATCCCCTTCATCTATTTTGCCCCTCTGCCCACCAATTTGTTCTCTGTATTTATGAATCTGTTCTGTTTGTTCATTTTTTAAAAATTCTACATATATGTGAAATCCTATGATATAGGTCTTTTCTCTGTGTGTCATTTCACTTAGCATAAAACCATCTAGGTCCATCCATGTTACTGCAAATGGTAAGATTTCATTCTTTTTTATGGCTGAGTAATATCCTATTGTATATATACAACATCTTCTTTAACCATTCATCTATCAATGGTTATTGGGTTGCTTCTATATTTTGGCTATTTTAAATAGTGCCACAGTAAACATAGGGATACATATAACTTTTCATATTAGTATTTTCATTTTCTGTGTGTAAATACCCAATAGTGGAATTACTGGATTGTATGGTATTATAGATTTTTAATTTTTTGAGGAACTTCCACACTGTTTTTAATAGTGGTTGGAGTAGTCCCAATAATTTACTTTTCCTTGTGTTTCCCTTGCCTGAGGAAATATCCTGAAAAATTTGCTAAGGCTATGCTGTCTGAGCGATTATTGCTTATGTTTTCTTATATGTCTTTATTTTTTTTAAAGTTTACTTATTTATTGTGAGAAAGAGAGCAAGCAAGGGAGAGGCAGACAGGGGGCGGGGAGAGAGAGACCCAGGAGGGCTCCGTGCTGTCAGCGAGGAGACTGACAAAGCTTCAACACATGAATTATGACATCACAGTCTGAGCTGAAACCAAGATTTGGATGCTTAGCTGCATAAGCCACCCAGAAACCCCACCTATGTTTTCTTTTGAGAGTTCTATGTTTCAGGTTCTACATTTAGGTCTTTAATCCATTTTGAGTTTCTTTTTCTGTGTGGTATAAGAAAGTAGTCTAATTTCAGTGTTTTGCATGTAACTGTCCAACTTTCCAGCATCATTTATTGAAGAGATTGTCTTTTCTCCAATGTATATTCTTGCCTCTTTTGTAATATAAACTTGGATTCATTTTTGGATCTCTCTTTCCTTTCCCATTTTTTTGTTTTTATGCCAGTGCCATACTGTTCTGATTATTGTAACTTTATATTATAGTTTGAAATTTGAAATTGTGATACCTCCAGGTTTCTTCCTCTCTCTTAAGATTGCTTCGGCTATCTGGGGTCTTATGTGGTTCCACAAATTTTGGGATTATTTGTTCTAGATCTGTGAAAAATGCAGTTGGCATTTTGATAGGCATAGCATTCAGGCTATAGATTGCCTTGGGTAATATGAAACATTTAACGGTGTGTATTCTTCCAAATCATGAGCATGGAATATCTTTACATTTATTTATATCTTTTTTAATTTATTTCATCATTATCTTATAAAATTTAGTGTACAAGTCTTTCACTTCCTTGGTTAAATTTATTCTTCAGTATTTTATTCTTTTTGATGTAATTGCAAGTGGGATTTTTTTCTCAATATCTCTTTATGTTTCTTTGTTATTAGTGTATAGAAACACAACAGATTTATATATTTTAATTTTGTAGCCTGCAGCCTTACTGAATACATTTATTAATTCTAATAGTTTTTGATGAAGTCTTTAGTATTTTCTATAAATAGTATCATGTCATCTGCAGACAGAGATGGTTTTATTTCTTCTTTACCAACTTCGATGGCTTGTTTTTCTTTCTTGTCAGATTGCTGTGGGTGGAACTTCCAGTACTATACTGAATAAAACAGTGGATGAGAGTGGACATCTTTGTCTTGTTCTTGATCTTAAAGTAAAAGCTTTCAGGTTTTCACCATTAAGGATGATATTAGCTGAGGGCTTGTCATATATTGCCTTTATTTTATTTAGGTGTGTTCCCTCTAAGCAATTGAGGCCATATTTATAAGAGACTACCAGAGCAAAAATTAAAATGTTTTGGAGGTATCAGAGAAAACCCCTGAAAAAAATGCCACAGCCTATCTAAGACTTAGATGAATGTTATATATTCAACAATGAAAAAAATGGTTTGAGATAAGGGATAGAATGCTAATAAGTAATTGACTTTATGGTATTAATTTTATTTTCAAAATCCTGATTTTAATCTATGTCAAATGTTAATGATTGAAAAATATGAGATAAAGCATAAATTATACTCATTAAATGAATGACTAAACTGTACTTTTAATATAGTTTATCACATGCTTTTAAAATTTCAATACTTAACTAAAACTGAGACCAAACGATTCAAATGTGGATTCAACCTGAAAGGTTTTACAAGTGTTAGCACAACTAGGAATATAATAGAGTGTATTATCATAATGTAGTTTATTGTACTTTAAGAAAAATAATTGTCAGTGCAACCACTTGTTCAATTTCTTCTCAGTAAAAAATTTTAATAATAGAGGTTATTACAACCTAATACATAACAATAAAAATGATAATACCAAACAAAATTTTAAAAAATGGCCATGAACATGTACTTAGAATTATTCCATAAGCTTAGGAAAATACAAATATCATTTGGCTGTTTTGAAAGAATATGAAAGGCCATCTGGTTCATCCTCATTTTAGAATATTTCTTTCATTAGAGTTCTATATTTAGCAACATTTTTAGACTGTGTATACAAAAGAGCAAGAGACTATTCACTTGAAATACTAGAGGTTAAAAGAAGAGACCTGGAGAGACTACAAGTGATACTGCCCTTCCCCATTGAACTCTATCTGTATCTACACACACGCGCCTCCAATGTTTTGAACGTGTTATGGCTTCTGACTACCAGGGCAAGTCGCTTAACTTCATTGGACTCATTTTCTACTTTCATGAGCAGGAGACTTACACACTGTTAAAATTCAATGCCATATATGCTTATGTGTAAGAACTACTATATTGTAATTTTTTATTTGGCTTTAAAGTTTATTTATTTATTTTGACAGAGAGAGAAAGAGAGAGAGAGAGAGTAGGAGAAGCAGAGGGAGAGAATTCCAAGCGGGGTCTATGCTGTCAGTGAAGAGTCTGATGAGGGGCTTGAATCCACAAACCATGAGATCATGACCTGAACTGAAATCAAGAGTCAGATGCTTAACTGATGGAAACACCTAGCAGCCCTGAGAGCTAGTATGTTGTAAATGTTAAGTTTGGATTTTGTAGTCAGCCCTATTTGCCTTCACTTCATTGTTTGGCACTCTAAGTTTGTGCCCTCTGGCAAATCCTTGTGTTTTCTCAGTCTTGATATTTTAATGTGTAGAATGCAGATAGTATTACCTAGTTTAGATCTTCTGAAGATTGAATGGGAAAAGCATTAAGCACATCTCTCCCACATGTTCAGCACTTAGTAAGTGCTTCCACATTAACCATGAAATGACTGAATGGATGCTTAGATAACTCATTTTTTGCCTAAATTGTTTGAAATAATTGATAGGCTAAACATATAATTAAAGGAAGATGAAAGAGCATGGTATTAAACTCTGAGCTAAACTAAGGGTCACTTGTCTGGGCACTCTATTTGAACGAAAATCTTATTATCTGATTACAGTAAAAGCTGATGTACACTAGACTTGATATTATTCAAACCTTACAAAGTAGAATATGCGAGGGGCACCCAGGTGGCTCAGTTGGTTGAGCATCCGACTTCAGTTCAGGTCATAATCTCACAGTTCAAGAGTTTGAGCCTCTTGTCAGGCTCTGGGCTGACAGTCAGAGCCTGGAGCCTGCTTCTGACACTGTGTCTCCTTCTCTCTCTCTCGTCCCCTGCTCACACTCTGTTTCTCTCTCAAAAATAAATAAACATAAAAAATTCTTTAAAAACAACAAAGTAAAACATACAAGATGTTTTAGAAGTATTTTTGATAGATTATTTTAGTGTTTTGTTTACTGTAATAATTAAATAATAATCTTAATAACTTTCCAATGGAATTTTTTCATTCCTGACTCTTACGACCACTTTGGAATCTCAGTTTTACTCCATACAAGAGGATAGTCCAAAATGCCCTTATTTTATTTTATTTAACAAAAAACCTTAATGTTGATTTATTTTGAGAGAGAGAGAGAGAGAGAGAGAGAGAACAGAGTGCAAGCAGGGAAAGGACAGAGGGAGAGGGAGACACAGAATCTGAAGCAGGCTCCAGGTGAGCTGACATTGGACGCTTAACCAACCTGAGCCATCCAGGCACCCCAAAAATGTCCTTATTTTAAATCTCTCTTTGCAATTATGTTTTTCTGCTACTTTAACTCAGAACATACAGACTGAACTGAAGTGTAATTTATATTTGTTTGAAAAAAACTACAAATATAGAAAACTACCCCATTAATGTTTCCCTATGTTCATAATGCAATCATTTCATCCCTATTTGAAAGAATATGCTTACATTAGTTTTGTTTTCATACATTAAAAAATGAAATAAATACCAGAATCATAAAATAAGTTTCTCTTTTTTTAAATTTTTATTTATTTTGAGAGAGAGAGAGAGAAGGAGAGAATGGGTAGGGGCAGAGAGGGAAAGAATCCCAAGCAGGCTCTCACCAACTGTGAAATCATGACCTGGGCTGAAATCAAGATATGGAGGCTTAATCAACCAAGCCACTCAGACACCCCAAAATAAGTTTCTTAAAACAGATTTTTTAGTGTTTTGTCTATCAGAGCAGAAGTAAAACATGCAACACTAAATTGATTTCAGGAGTAGCCGGCTTTTGTGGGCCAAGCATGGATACATATCTGAGGAGGTGATGAAGTCATTTACCTGATTCACCTTTCACACAAAGGAACTGATAATAAAAGGCTGGTAAAGACAGAGATCACTTTTTAGACCTGTAAAAGGCCTGAGAGTGTCTCTAGTCCAATCCCTTTATTATATAACTGAGGAGATTGAGATACAAAGGAAGTAAGTGATGCCCAAGTTCACGAAACTGGCAAATTCTGGACAAGAATGGAAGCCTTCTGACTTCCTGATCCAGTAGTTTTTCCTGTCACATGATGAAAGTAAGGCAGGGGATCAACAGAAAGCTGTGGCTACTTGTGGTTATGAAGCCAAGCATCTGGTGATGGACCTGAGACCACTGTGGTCAACAGACCATCAGTTGGGAGAAAGAGTGGTTATAGGGTAGATGAAAAAGAGGTTACTTAAGTACTGCATCAGAACTTATACAATCCAAATCTCACACAAGTTCCTCGTTTGGTCAAATTTAACCTGTACCCATCTAGTTAAGGGGATTCCAGAAATTGAGTTTCAGACTTAACCATATTCTCACAGTAAATCCACCCCAAATGGTAGTTTTTTTAACATTTATTTATTTTTGAGAGACAGAGAGACAGCGTGAGCAGGGGAGGGCAGAGAGAGAGAGGAAGACAGAGAATTGGAAGCAGGCTCCAGGCTCCAAGCTGTCAGCACAGAGCCTGACACAGGGCTTGAACTCATGAATTGCAAGATCATGACCTGGGCCGAAGTTGGCTGCTTAACCAACTGAGCCATCCAGGCACTCCCAAAATGGTATCTTTGACCCACTCTAAATGTAAAATTTTGCAGGCATTGCTCTACTAAATTAATTATTTTTAGAACAGCGAAGTTCTTTTTTTTTTTTAATATTTTTATTTATTTCTAGGAGAGAGAGAGAGACAGCGTGAGCAGGGGAGGGTCAGAGAGAGAAGGAGTCACAGATTGAAACAGGTTCCAGGCTCTGAGCTGGCAGTCAGCACAGAGCCCTACGGGGGGCTCGAACCCACGAACCGCGAGATCATTACCTAAGCGAAAGTCGGACGCTTAACCGACTAAGCCACCCAGGCGCCCCAGAACAGCGAAGTTCTAAAGTGAATAGTATGAAATAAAATTTTCTAAATATCTTTAGTTTCCACATTATAAGATTATTATGAGCTTCAGTGAATGTCAGTTGCTTTCTTCACAACTCATGTCAACCAAACCTTTTAACTATATATATTGCTCCTTATATTGAAGATCTTCAGAAAGCAACTATTTGGATATTTCTCTATTTTTCTCTCCAAAGCTATCTACCTGGGATGGGTGAATGGATAGATGGATAGATAGATAATTTCAAACTGCTTCAATATGTAATAGGATATTAAAGTTTTCATCCAAGGTGGGTTTTTTGTTTGTTTGTTTGTTTGTTTGTTTTTTAATAGAGAGAATGCCTGTTCATGCGAGAGTTGGGGGAGGGACGGGGGAGAGAGAGAGAGAATCTTAAGCAGGCTCCTCACCCATCTCAAAGCCCAACACTGGGCTTGATCTCATGAATTGAAGCCATGACCTGAGGTACAATCAAGAGTCAGATGCTTAACTGACTGAGCCACCCAAGTGCCCCATACTAAGTTTTGGTTGGTTGGTTGGTTTTTTGTTGTTGTTTTTTTTTTTAATTATAAAACACTCAGACTTTTGTTTTACTTGACTCAAATTTTTGGTTCTTTCTTGGCAGCTAAAGCAGCATTTTGTCCTGGAAGGGTAGTAGCCGATATCATACTTCCCTCTTCACTTGATTTTTCTTTTCTGTATTATTATTTATGCTCCTATGACTATGGAACCTCCCAGTAGATGAAATGAATTCTCAAAGGCATTGTTTGCACTTCCCCCTTGGAGACATTTCCTTCCACTAAACACTACTGTTCCTCCAAGCAGCTCAACACCCAAAAAATGGATGGGGCCATGGAAACAATTATCCCAGTCATCAAAGGAAGTACCCACTGGATACTTGAGGCTAAAGCCTGTTTTGGCCTGGACTACCCCAATAATTGCCTTCTAGATCCACGGTGGACATGGTTTGAATGTCCGTTTATGTTAACATCTCTCTTCACTTTTCCCTCTGTTTGTCCAAGTAGAACACAGAGGTCATCCCTGGATGATTTTTTATTATATTCTGTTTTGGGTCTTTTAGGGAGTCCACTTCTGGTAGAACAAGGAGCACCTGTCAGGGCAAAGGAAGCCTCGGCTTCCAATTATTTCTGCCCTGCAGGCACTTCTCATAAAGGAGCTTTTCTTTGCCAAGTTCTAGTTGTTATTTCCTGAGGCTTTTTTTTTTCTTTCCAAGACACCTCTTGAGACTAAAACTTCTGACAGAACTGCAACTTTGTGACACTAGATATTACAAGAATCTCTCATTATTTTGGCTTTTTCACTTCCTGACTTTTTACACACTTCTAATTGCATGCTTTTAGATTAAAACAGTATTCCTTAGGATATTTTTTCTTTCTCTTATGTCTACAGTTGTTATTGAAAAAAGAGGTTTCCAGTAACCCTGTTGAAAGTTCCAACGTGTCTTGTTCATTTTTAATGTTGTCTTAAGTTCAGTCTTTTTTCTTTCAAATTGCTATGTTCTGCATGTCAGACAGGTTTCCATGGATGATATGATGGTAAGACTTTCACCCTCTTTGCACATCATAGGCAGATGCACTTAAGGGGAAACTTTGCAGGGATGATAGCGTGGGTGAGAAATCACACTTTGTCTTACTTGTGTGTCTAAACAAAATAGAAAATATTGTTTAGAAAGAGAATGTTCAAATGAATGTAAGCTCCAGATATGCCAACATTTTGCATGATTCTGAAAATACTTTCCAGTTGTATCTTTCAACTACATCAATCAAGAGGTTAATCATCTTGCAACATCGTCAGTGGAATCTACTATTTACTTCTCTAGGGTAACATTAAAAGGAATATATATCTGATTTGTATGTCCATAAGTATCTGATTCATTCTGAGTTTCTCTTTATGATTGAGAACCTTCCTAATCCTAAGACTCTTTTGTAGTTCTGGCCTGCGAAGTTTAGGCCAGTAGCACTTATGTATAACTTAAGATTATCCTTTTGAAACTACAGATCTGACTTGGATTCCATAGGATTGTATGTGCACATATATGTCTGCATGCATACATTTGTGCAATCAGAGATCATCTAATTATACAATAAACTGAAAATTGACAATTTAATTATATATAAATAAATTTTAGATAATTATACAACCTCAAGTCAATTGAAAAGACCATTGGGACATTAATAATTAAAGCCTGGATTTGGAAGCAATAAACACTACTTATGCTACTTAAATATTATTTTCTTTTAACTTTAAATAAAGGGAAAATTGATGCTGATTGAGGAACAAAATGGAACTGTTGGTGTTAACTAACATTATCTATTGTTGTGAGCCAGATTTTTCTAACGTAACTTCTTTAGGGGGGACAATGTGTGATAGAGATCATAGGAAAAAACTTGAGGAAGTGTGCCAAAGCAAGATAATTTAGCAATTACAAGTCAGAGAAATCCTGTTTGAAACAAGACTTATCTCACTGAAGCCCTTGGGTCTCCCACACATACACGCACACAAGCACACACATAGCCATAGTCAATATGAAAACAACTGTAAGATTACAGGGCATATGTAGACATTATCTTCTGTTAGATTTTTAACCTTGAAAATGTTATTGTTTTTGAATTCTATTTTCTATTTGTAAATTAGATTCACTGAGTTATTTAGCTTACTTTGGCATAGATATCCAAGGATACCATTCCACAATATACATTCAGAAACTTACTACAAAGCGAGTACTCTTGATGGCCAACATATTATTAAGATATAATAAAAGTAGAATGGTCTTTGAAAACACAACCACTGGTATTCAGACTCTGGCTCTGTCATAATTCAGATAAGTAACAAATAACTGAGCCTTCTACTTAAAGTTTTATACTTTTATACTTATAAAGGTTTTATAACAGTTCAGAGACGTCACCTAGGTTAAAGGTGTTTTATTGAATCTGACATATAAATGTTGATGTTGAGGTATGTACAATCATATATTTCACCCCTACAATACGACAAATGAAGTAATACACAGCTTATCCAGAATCACATTTCTGGAATGTTGTGGAATAATTAATAGTAAATGTGTGTTTTTCTATTCTTTATTACCAATTGGAAATTGGAGGAAAAACTATTTACCGCTTTAGAGAAACGTCTTTTATGGCAGATATGTGATCTAAAACATGTTTCTAGACACCTGAGGAATGAGCCACAGAGATATGGGATCAGTTTTCCATTTCTGACTAATTGAGTTTGATTGAATTAAGACCTTCCCTCTTAGCTGTTAAAAATAACTATTTATAGTTCCTATGTCTTGTGGCTGTAATGGCATAAGTCATACCCAGTGGTTGGCACAACAATATACCATTTTATGTTCTTAGCTTCAAATCCCCACCCAAGATACCTGCTCATAATCAGAAGATTTAGTGAATAGATAGCCAAATTTCAACTTGGGGGCTCAAACTAGGTGAAATCTGTTACATTAAAAAATATCCCACATCATCCTTGATAGATAGGCTTCAACTGCTGCACCTACATGGCCATTTGACCAGAGTTAGATCTAATAGATACAGACCATCACTAACAGCTAGTCTGCCAACAAATGATTCAGAAATGCTGTATGGAGAATTTTTTTCTCTTTAGTAAAATCAATATCACCTCAGCTGCCTGCTGAATGATATTGCTTGAAGCATTATAAATACCATGATCAAGAAATTCAACGGTAACCTTTTCTATCAGGATTGCTAACAACTTTTCTCATGGCTTGAAGCTGAAGTGAACAGAAGCAGAATGTATAAAACAGGGATCTTTAGGCATTGATGCCCAGGTAGGGGGTTTCACCTTCTTTTTGTGTGAATACAACAGTCTTCCTTGGCTGTAGGTGAAGAATGAAGTAAGCAAAATTATTTTCATATCACCTAGAAGCCTGGGGGTCAAAAGGTGGCAATGCTATCAGTTAGCCAGCACTTTGATGTTGATCACATGATGTCATTGCCTTAGAACTGAAAAAGGAAGAACTTAGACTAAAGTATTTTAAAATTCCCTTTGATCTAGATTTCTACGATCGCCCTTCTTCACTCCAAATGAAGGAACACAGATATCTCATATTTCCACTCACAACACAATGCTACACTTCTCTGTGTTTTATTTTGCTTGTTTAATTCAGTTATTCAAGACATCTGCTTTGGATGCCTGTCATATGCCACGTACAGTGCAAAATTTGGAGAATGAAACTGTAGTCTACAATACTAAGTGCTTAAATACTAGCAGTGACCCAAGCTCTGAGTCTCGATGTTATTCATGGCTTTAGTTTTCTAAGGTAACAATTAACTTGAATGACAAATCCATGGTAATGAAGGCTGTTTACTCTGGCCCTTTGTTCTTTATGAACTGAAATTCTTATCAATAGTAATGGGGTGGATGGTGACATTTTTTAAATTAAAAAATTACTTTTTAATAATGAAACACAAACCTTACCAAAATATCTAAGTTTGTGTGCTTCTGGATAAAATTCTTTGATGTTTCAATATTTATTATATAATAATCACAATTTCTGAATTTTAGGTACATATAACTTTAGTGAATAAAATATTGGAAATGTTTGAGCAATTAGTTCATAAATTATAGTTTATATGGTGGACAGCATATATCAAAACATGGAACCCATAATGGAATTGTATTATGATTGAACAAGATGATGTTTAAAGTCCCTTTGAATTTTAAAATGTTAAGATTCTTTATACCACTCTAAGATTTTAGAGTTAAACATTCTAACTTTCAGTTCTTGAATTAATATATGGCCTCACATTTCATGTATGATCCAAAGCTGAGTTTTTAAAAATTTTTTTAGATTTAAGAAACAGCATAGTAGGGACACCTAAGTGACTCAGTCAGTTAAGAGTCTGACTTCAGCTCAGGTCATGATCTCAGGGTTCTTGAGTTCGAGCCCTGAATCGGGCTCTGTGCTGAGAGCTCAAAGGCTGGAGCCTGCTTTGGATTCTGTATCTCCCTCTCTGCCCCTCCTCCAATCAGGCTCACTCTCACTCTGTCTCTCTCAGTTAAGTAAATGTTTAAAAAGGAAGAAAGAAAGAAAGAAAAGAAACAGCATAGTAGGAAGAAACTTAGAACTGAATGAAAAAGAAATAATCAAACACTAGAGCCCATGTAACGCTGAAATAATCAGACTCACACATTATAAAACACCGTAGAAAAAATAATTAATCACTTTTCTTAAAAAGCCCTATGAAACTTAAGACTGCAATTCCAAATGGAACTCACTCCAAGAAGCAGCCAAAATGCTGCCATAAAACTCTTTAATATTCAAATTAAACTTGAAGTATTTTGTTCCATACTGAAACAACTGTAATTTAAAAAAAAGTGGGGATAACATTACTAATAAGATTCACATGCTGATTTATATAGTACTAAATAACTCTAATGTGTCCAGGTATTTATTTTAGCTACAAAGAATATTACACAAGTAATACATTGGTTCCTAGGAATGCATAAACAGAAATTTTTCTGTTCTTCCTCTTTTAATGTAATGTCATGGATTCACTGGTAGTTTTTAACTGCACCTTACAGATTTATTTAGTCAAATGAATAAACTGAGTCCTAAAAAAGCCATTTGAAAGTATTACTAAATGGGGGGGGTATTGGATGTTGAAAGATATTTGTATATTTTATAACCCAATTATCTGAGACTAAAATAGAAATTAATATACCAGTAAAATCCTGGCTGGAAGTTGTGATATTTTCTAAGTAAATTCTAATTTATAGGTTACCACATCATATTTCTTTTGGCTGTATTCGAAAATGGTGTTTAAATAAATACACTAGAAAATTTTCTGCTGAAAACTTGCAAAGAAGGAAATAATAGAAAAAAGATTCAGAAATCATCTAAATGTTCTAAGATGGGGGAAAATAAAGTCTAAAAAATGAACAGAATTACTATCTTTCTGAGAAATTTCAAATGAGTAGTAAGATTTCTTTTTTTTTTTTTTACAAATAGTTTATTGTCAAGTTGGTTTCCACATAACACCCAGTGCTCATCCCCACAACTGTCCTCCTCCATGCCCATCCCTCCCTCCCCCCCCCACATCCATCAGTCCTCAGTTTTTGTCAACATTCAAGAGTCTCTCACGGTTTGCCTCTCTCCCTTTCCACCATTTCCGCCCTTCTTCTCCCCCTTGTTCCTCCGTCAAGTTCCTCCTAATCCTCCTATACGTGCAAACATATGATATTTGTCCTTCTCTGCCTGACTTATTTCACTCAGCATAACACCCTC